>NC_066585.1:100901613-101201613 GCF_024323335.1 Lathyrus oleraceus
ATGTTGGTAGACAATACAGCTAAATTCAAAGTCTTTTCGTTTATGGATGGATTTTCCGGATATAATCAGATCATAATGGCACCCGAAGATATGGAGAAGACCACATTCATCACACCCTGGAAAACATTCTGTTATAGAGTGATGCCTTTCGGTTTAAAGAATGCCGGTGCAACTTACAAGAGGGCTATGACTACTCTTTTTCACGATATGATGAACAAAGAGATTGAAGTTTATGTTGATGATATGATTGTCAAATCAAGCGATGAAGAAGAACATGTTAAGCATTTGTTGAAGTTATTCCAGCGTTTGAGGAAGTACAAACTCCGCTTGAATCCCAATATGTGTACATTTAGTGTTCGTTATGGTAAGTTGTTGGGCTTTATCGTCAGTGAGAGGGGTATTGAAGTTGATCATGCCAAGGTCAAAGCAATACAAGAGATGCCTGCAAAACTGAGAAGCAAGTCAGAGATTTTCTCGGCCGCTTGAATTATATCTCAAGATTTATATCGCATATGACTGTCACATGTGTGACTATATACAAGCTTCTTCGGAAAGATCAATCTTGTGATTGGACCGAATATTTCCATAAAGCTTTTGATAGTATCAAAGAGTATCTGCTTGAGCCTATGATTTTGTCTCCACCTGTTGAAGGAAGAGCTTTGATCATGTATCTGACTATGCTTGATGAGAGTATGTGTTGTGTTTTGGGTCAGCAAGATTAATTTGGAAAGAAAGAATATGTTATTTACTACCTGAGTAAGAAATTCACCGATTGTGAGACTCGGTATTCTATGCTTGAAAAGACTTGTTGCGCATTGGCTTGGGCTGCTAAGCGTCTGCGTCAGTACATGTTGAATCATACTACTTGGTTGATATCCAAGATGGATCCAATCAAGTATATTTTTGAGAAGCCTTCTTTAACTGGGAGGATTTCCCGGTGGCAGGTGTTGTTATCCGAGTATGATATTGAATACCGATCTCAGAAAGCGATTAAAGGTAGTGTCTTGGATGACCACTTGGCTCACCAATCGATTGAAGATTATCAGTCAGTGCAGTATGAATTCCCTGATGAAGAGATTATGTACCTGAAAATGAAAGATTGCGATGAACCATTGCTTGAAGAAGGGCCAAAGCCTGGTTCCCGTTGGGCCATGGTATTTGATGGAGTTGTTAATCAGTATGGCAATGGCATTGGGGCAGTGATTATTACTTCTCAAGGCACTCATTTTCCGGTTACAACTAGATTAACTTTCAAGTGTACAAACAATATGACTAAGTATGAAGCTTGCATTATAGGGCTTGAAGAGGCCATTGATCTCAGAATCAAGTATCTTGACGACTATGGAGATTCAACTTTGGTTGTGAATCAGATCAAAGGTGAATGGGAGATGAATCAACCCGGTTTGATACCATACAGAGATTATGCGAGGATGATTTCAACTTTCTTTATAAAGGTTGAGTTTCATCATATCCCTCGAGACAAAAACCGGATGGCAGATGCTCTTGCAACGTTGACTTCAATGATTGTGGTAAACTTTTGGAATGAGGTTCTGAATCTGTGTTTGCTGTTGAACTAATCAAAGATGAAAAGCCATGGTATTTTAATATCAAGAGTTTTCTCCAAAGTCAGGTTTACCCTCCTGGGGCATCTTTGAAAAATAAGAAGACTTTGAGAAGATTAGCTGGCAACTTCTACCTGAATGGTGATGTGCTTTACAAGAGAAACTTTAATATGGTTCTGCTCAGATGTGTGGATAGACACGAAGCAGACCTATTGATGACTGAAGTCCATGAAGGTTCCTTTAATACTCATTCCAATGCACATGCTATGGCGAAGAAGATATTGAGAGCAGGTTACTATTGGTTTACAATGGAATCTGATTGTTGCAAGTTAGTGAAGAAATGCCACAAGTGTCAAACTACGCAGATAAGATTCATGTTCCTCCGACACTATTGAATTTCATTTCCTCTCCATGGCCTTTCTCCACTTGGGGAATGAAGACCCCAATTTTGACCCTAAGATCCCTCATGCAATTTTATCATATGCATTAGCATTGGGATCATACCTTGGTATCCTCCTTACCCCTCTTTTATTGTGTTTGTTTTGGGAGAGATCACCAAGAACTATGTGATTGTATCATACTTGTATTCTATCATTTCACTAACCAAGATACCAAAAAATATGTCTTTGTATTTGCCTAACTTTTTGTAGGTAGGGCATGATCCTCATTGATCTATCAAGTTCACATCTAGGGTTTAAGACCCTCATGGCTAAAAGCACATCCAAAGATTGATTCACAATGTCTCAAATCATAATATGTGAGTCCCAATGATCTCTCCATGTCATATTGATCAAGTATTCTTCAAGAGTTTGGAGGTGATTTGCCTTGGAAACCCTAGTTTGACTGGGTATTTTAAGCAACTTCTCCAACAAGCTATCTCACCAATTGATCAAATATCTCAAGGGATACTTCAAAATTCATCATATTATGCATATATGATCTACCATGAGCCTAAAAAGTCAAGAGAAATGAAGGTTAGCAAGTTGGTTGATAGTGGTTGGCCAAATGAATTCATCTGATCAAAACTAGGTCTCCCTAGATCCTATCTCCTATAATTTTCACCATATGAAAATGATTCCAAGAGAAAATTTACTCTAAATGACATTCCAAACAACTTTCATGTTGAGACCTAGATCTAGTTATGCTTGGAAAATCATTTTCTATGTTGAAACATTATAGGTCATTTTGTCTAAACCCTAATTTGAAAGTCAACTTCCCAAGGCCATAACTTGCTCAATTTTTATGAGATGAAAGATTTCCAAGTTTCACAATCAAATTCAAGATGTCTAATTTAACTTTTATGTTTGGAGTAAGAGCTAATTCAACTTTTATGAGCATGTGATATGAGGATACATTATAGGTCATTTTTGACCTATACCATTGAACAAGTGATTTTCCTCAACTTCAAAAATGCATAACTCTATCATTCTAAATCCAAATGACCTGAAATTGGGGACCATTTTGAAGGTCTTTTAAAGAGATACAACTTTGATAAGGACACTTTTCTCATTTGAAGCTCACATAAAAAGTTAAGCAAGATGGAATATTGAGATATATGGCTTAAAACGTAGAAAATTTTTCAACATTTTGAAATTTACAAACTTCCACCTCAAAATTCACCATGATCCAAGTTCCAAATGAAAAAGTGTCCAACATCAAAGTTGTCCCCCTTGATCTAAGCTTTCTAAAGAATTAAAATTACTAGTCAAAGAGTACAAATTTAAAAGGGTAAATAATACTTAGAAAGAAAGGCATTACAACTAGAAATAAAAATCCTAATGATCCTAGGGATGAGCTTCCTTGTTGATTCACCGGCTTTAGGAGATATTCCTTGATGTTTTTGCACTTGTCAAAGTAAGGGGTGACCGTTTATCGATGGGATACCTTCTTCAAAATTTAATTGCTTGTAGTTGATTAGGACTTAGACCTTGGCCTCTCTTGAGTCACTCCGTAGCTTTTCGAGACATGCTTCGAGTTCCTTTATGAGTATCAATGAATCAGTTAGCGCGACTCAAGTTGGGAAAATGGGAAGAAATGTGAGCCTTCACTTCATGGTATACAAATGTATGTGCATGTATGAAAATGCATGGGTATGAAAAAAAATTGTTTTTTGGGTATGTTAAAAGTTTTTTTATGCAGATGCAAATGTAGTACAGGATTTTAACAGAACAACCTAACAGAAGGCTCCTGCAAAAGGTCCTAGTTTTTTCTACCCATTCCCCTCATAGGGTAAGCTCTAAGGTATTATTCGGTTCTTTTTTAAACAAACCCAAGGTCATGGGCTCTAGGTAAAACTTCATCATGATATGGCATAATCCTCCCATGATAAAATTTCAACAGGATCTCCCTTAGGGAGTCTTCACATGAACAAAGTTTCACGTTCGGGTTCTAGAAGAAGTCCCTAAAGTCATAGGTCAAGCTCAAAGTTTTGTCATTAAGAAGTACTAGCCAACTCATGATAAACTCTCTGACTTGGTCTACTCTATGTGGAGTCAGGGCCGGCCCAATCAATTCAGATGCCCTGTTCTAATTTTAAAAATGGGCCTATATATATATATATATATATATATATATATATATAATATTATATATATATATATATATATATATATTATATATATATATATATATATTATATATATATATATAATTTTAATGATTAAAAATGACAAACAAAAGATAAAATTATATATTAACCAAATGAAGTACCAAAAAGTTCAAAGGTATTGTTTAAACTACTAACACCATTTCTTACAACTTAAATTATCTAAATACATAAAAAGAGCATTCCTGCGAACACTTTTGGAAGCAAAATCGTCAACTAAGTCTTCATATTTTATTGTCTCCAAAATATCATTTTCAATAGCTATTAATGTCAATCCATTAAGCCTTTCTTGTGACATGGTAGACCGCAAGTATTGTCTCCAATCCATTTTCAATATCATTTTCAATAGGCAAACTATCAATATTATCAACATAACGACTTTCATTTGAAACTTGTGGTTCTTTGATTAAAATTTTATCAAGAGCTCTTACTTGAGATTGAATTAACTCTTCAATTTTTTTCTTTTTCTTACGTTTATCATTTCCACATTCAAATTTTCTATTCTTAGGAGGCATAATAAGAAAAACCTGAAATTTCTCACAATGTCTTTTGTGTCCGTCAATGATCTACTAATTATCCTGTTGTGAAATTGTGTTCCTACATCAATAACAAAAAAAATCAATTACATTAAATAAAAGAAATTATAAATTAATCATCAAAAAATATTAATAATTAAATCATGGAGAAAAGAATTTAATTAATATTCAATTATATTTTATTATGTTGTGTTCTTCTCTAATATAGTACCATAAAAAATTAATAATTATAAATTAAAAGCAAATTATAAATTAATAGTAAGAAAATAAATTATACTTAATTAAATAAATTATAAATTAATCATAAAAAATATCAATACTAATATATACTAATTTTGCTTTGAAAGATTCCAAATTGCAATTTGGTCTTATGAGAAAAAGTAGGTATAAAAATCGTCACCAACACCAACAATATTCTTGTTTTGAATTTTGATACAACTTAGTAGTATACACAGTATACTAGTATCTCATTTCACCCTAAAATTTTATTTATTTATATATTATAATTTTATAAAGAACACAAGTTACCCCTCATTTCCACCCTAAAATCTTAAATCTTAAAATCTAAAATCAATATTCATACAGGAACTAAAATAGGATTTCATCCTAAAATTTAAAATAAATCTAAAATTACTATTTTTTCTACCTTCAAAATCAAATAATCACAATAAAAATAAATGAAAAGTAACTAATTGAATAAACTAACCTGATAAAAGAGAGGATTGAAAAGGAAAAATAAGATTTTTTTTCTGGTTTCAAACAACTCTAACAGAGAAAGAGAGAAGAGAATAACGTTTGAGAGGAGAGAGAAGTGAGAACGTGTGAGAAAGGAGAAAAAAAAACGTTTGGTTTCCAAATATCCTATTTTTCAGCATTTAATATTTTATTTATTATATGTGATACAAAAATATTTTTATTTATTAATTTTTTTATATTCACTAATAATAGTTAATTTGAGGCCCCACAAAAAGTGAGGCCCTATGCTACTGCACAGGAAAAGAACCGGCCCTGGGTGGAGTCATCATTAAAGAACCGTATGGGATAAGAATTCACAGCGGCCAAAACAAGACGATCCCTTACTTAACTTATATTTCTTCTCGAGCTTGCTCTCAAACATAAATAAAATCCTTTTATGTTAAATGATAAAAATATAAATATAATAAAGAAAATAACAATAGATAAATACAATAATGCAAGATAATGAATAAATAATAACAAGACAAATAATAAAAATAAGGATTAAAAAAGAAACCTTATAACTAAAGGGTAGGCTTAACTCTCTTTAGAGATATTCCTCAGCAGAGTCGCCAGTTATCGCATCTCGAAAAATACGACATCGTAAGCGCATCGCACGCTCGCGGACAGACTAACAAAGTTGTCACCATTTTTTATTTATTTCCAAGGAAATGAGAAATGAAGATAAAACCCCAAGAGAAGAAAAAAGGATAAGATGGTCATCCTAACCAAATTTAGCGTTCGGGAGTCGGTTATTCGAGGGGAAGATACTAACACCCCTCACATCCGTTGTACTCAATGAAAACCTCATATAGTTCTAAGATTGATTGTTTGTTAAGGGTATGTTTGTTTTATTTTTATTCTTATTCATAAAACCATTGTTATTAAAGTACTTAAAAGAGAAATTATGTATAAAAGAAAATAGAAAAAAGAAAGTTTAATTATTGAGTTCGCCAAGGATTCAAACACTTTTACCTACGTATTCTCATCGTGCACTGAGAAAATCAGAGTTCCGTAGTTCGTTAAAAAAATATTTGTGGGTTGGTTGATTTTAGAGAATAATGTTAGGTCACATTTTAGCGATTAAATGTTTGCATGTATGCTCGCACGATAGAGACTTAAGCGTTGTTTGTATTCGCATTAAATGGACTCGACTATTCTTTTATGAAAAAGAGTTTTTGAATAGACGCATAATGGAAAACATTATTTGATGGTGAATATTGTTTTTAATTTGTGAAAAAGGTTTTTGTCTTTTTGTTATTTTTTGTTAGTTAAATTTGATTGTGAAAGCAATTCGACTATATACAAGTTAGTGATGAAAGTATGAAATTTTATTTACAAGTGATGTGAATATTGTAATTTAATCGGGGGAATCCTAACAAATATGTACACGTTTGTTTTTGTTATTTTTGAATTTGGAATAAAAAACCTAAACTTAAAACAAATAAGGCACAAATTTTGATTTAAGTGACAAAAAACATGTTTTTTTTTGTTTTTGAATTAAAATGATGACTTAAAATATTTTTGTGTTTTTCTTTATTTAATTAAAATATCCTAATAATAACAATAAGACACGTTTTTTTTGTCTTTTGCATGTTTTATTTTAATAGAAAAATCAAATTAAAAAAAGTGAGAAAGTATAATTAAAAAAAATATATTTAATTCTTTTTTTTGTGTGTGTAATTTTGATATTTTTAATGTAATAAACCAACTAATTAAATGAACTAAATTATAATTTTTTTGGTATTTTTGATATTTGACTTTAACTAATAATTTTAAATTTTTGAATGTGGTAAAGATTAAAATGAATAACATTATTTTATTTTTTAAGAGACAAAAGATATTAAGGAATCAAGGAGCACTGCTTAAATTCATTCAAATATCAAGGATTAACTCCAATTCAAAATCAAAACTATAAACATGACTAAAATCAAAAATCTAAAATAGTCATCATTACCGACAAAATATGCAATCTATGAAGAAAGAGAACTAAGCTAGAGTATCGTGACCGTGTAAACTATATCCTCCCTTCTTTTTTATTCTTTTTTCCTCGGATGGAATTTGAGATTCCGACAGAATTTTTCTACCTACTTTTTGTTGTTCCTCGTTCCTCTTGGATTCTCTCCTTCTTTTGTTTGATCCAAGAGATTGCTCCCTGAAACTTTGGTTGCAGGGACATCTGAAGTTTATGGTTTTAGAATTTGGTGGTTGTTGTTCTTCGATGTGAAAAGAAACAACTTTAGTGATACATCCTATTTATAGTGTAAACATTAGATCAAGAATTCTATTGAATTTTTCGAATTATGAAGGTTTGTATGTGATTTGATTTGATATGATTTATTTCTTTGTAACCAAGCTAATGAATCTGGATGGATTCATGACCTATTTAAAATGTAATAATAAAGATTGGATTCGATGATTTTGATATTTTATGTCATAATAATAACAAAAAAATAACTAATATTGAATAATAGTAATAATAATAAGAATAAAAACATTTGATTCTTTTTAGACTAAAAATACATTAAAAATAAATAATATAATAATTATTAAAAATAATTTCATAAAAATTTTGAAAAATAAAATATAAATAATAAAAAGTACTATTTTAAAATAAAATAAATGAGGGTAAACACACAAAAAAAAAAAAGATTTTTTTTTTAAAATTAAGAAAGATGAGATTTAAACATGTGACCTCGTGCTAAACACAGTCACTACACTACCAATTAAGTTATATCATTCATTTGAAATAGAAAGTTTTTAAAACTATACCAAATTAAGGTAAGTTCGTTTTCTTTGTGGAGTTTTTATGGGAATTAAAGATCCATAAATATCTTCGATGACCGCTAAAAAATAATACTTGTTGAACTACTAAATTGACTTTTATTCATGACGAAGACTTTTTGTTATGCAACAATGACAAGACTTTTATTCAATTAAAAAAAAGCAATAATTGAGAACACAACTGTTCACTCAAATTTTTGCATAGCTTTAGCTCTGACTGTGAGTTTACTATGGCGGGGTGTTTCAGTTTCACCGCTTACCGTGACCGCTGCTACCGCTTCTCCTTCTCCAACGCCGGCCTCAAATCAACCACCACAGATCTCGGCCACGGCACAATCATGCACTGTTGGATCCCCAAAACTCACAAAAACTCCAAACCTTCTCTCCTCCTCCTCCACGGCATGGGAGCCAACGCAATGTGGCAATGGAACGACTTCATTTCACCGCTCACCCGTCGTTTCAACGTCTACGTCCCTGACCTGCTTTTCTTCGGCGAATCACACACAACTCAACCCGATCGGTCCGAAGCTTTTCAGGCTCAGTGCGTTGCCGCATTAATGGAGGCTCACGGTGTTCGATTAATGAACGTCGTAGGTATTAGTTACGGTGGATTTGTAGGGTATAGTTTGGCGGTGCAGTTTCCGGAGCGTGTGGGGAAAGTTGTGATGTGCTGTGCGGGGGTTTGTTTGGAAGATAAGGATATGGAGGAAGGTTTGTTTAGAGTCAAGAGTATTGATGAAGCTGCTACTATTTTGATTCCACAGACTCCTGAAAAGATGAAGCAGCTTGTTCAGCTTGCGTTTGTTAAACCTATTAATGTTATGCCAACTTGTTTTCTCACTGATTTCATTGATGTGAGTGCTTTTTTCTCTATATTAAAGCTTGAGTTCAGTTTTATTGGTATTTTGATCATAAAATTTATGATTATTAGGGGATATAGTTTTGATGTTATTTAGAAATTTAGCATGATTGATCATGATTTTGATGTTTTATTTCTAATTTAGGTTAAGTTATTTAAATAATGAATGAATTTGGATCTTGTTTAGGAAGTAGTATCTGTGTTTTAGAACCTGGTATTATTGAATAGATTGAGTTTTGTTTTGGTCTTAACCCGGTTTTGAGGGAAGGGGCCGTAGTAATCCGAAGCTTGGTTGGGAGATAAGTAAAGTCTAATCAAAGATTATTGTAGTCAGGATTCAAACTCGGGTTCCCGTTAGATTTGTTCTAAATGAATTTTATTAACGACTTGAGTCCAACCATTTAGTTTTGAATACGAGTAATTATTGATGTGTTTCAATTTTATACTTGCGACTTCTCATCCCTCAAAGGATAATCTAAGTATATTGTTGTTATTTTTACTAGTTTTTAGCTGAAAATAAGTTCTGACTCTGTTTGTACACTGCCTCACTGTCCGTCCGTTTATGTGAATACACAAGTATGGCCATTTCAATTCTCCGAAATTTGTTTCTGAAACTGGTTTTACTTGCAGGTGATGTGCACTGAATATCGGCAGGAGAAGAAGGAACTAATTGAAACATTATATAAGGATAGAAAACTGTCTAATCTTCCTAAGATTACCCAGGTTTCTCTTTTTTCCCATGACCTTACTTTATGAATGACTTAGTTTCACTAAGTTTTGCGATTTCTTGAATTATAATAACATCTTAAGAGGTACAGTTTTGCAATGTTGCAGCCTACACTAATAATCTGGGGAGAACAGGACCAGGTATTCCCACTGGAATTAGCGCACAGACTGAAAAGGTAATTTATCGCACTTTTGATGTTATCGTCAAAACGCCTCTACAATTCCTCGCCGTCATTTTGTCATGTTTTGCACTTGACTGATATAACTTTACATTGAACTCTTTCTTCTGATGCGCAGGCATCTGGGAGAGAATGCACAACTAGCTGTTGTTAAGAATGCAGGGCATGCAATCAACATGGAGAAACCCAAGAAACTGTATAAGATTTTAAAATCCTTCCTCATAGATTCTGTTACTCCATCAATGCAAGAAAACCACAGTAATGGTCTCAAACTGGATTAGCGGGGCCGACTTATAGAAATTATAGATATGTTTGTGTAGTGTATCTATTATTTTATTACATAGTAAACAGCCATACTGTATATTTTCTTGCATGGGATAAGGTACGTGAAGCTTGTAAAGATGGTTCTGAAAAGAGAAAGACTGCATTAAGGTGTGGATGTAGATGAGCACCAGAGTCTGGTTCAAAGACATATATTGCTAAGGGAACACTGGAACAGAGATTACACAATACACATGTAATATGCTGAACTTATTTCAACACTTAATAGTGTGTGTATATGTATTGCAAACATTGTTTGTCTTCTGCATTTGCATATCATTTTATTTTATTTGGATACATTTGGAAAAGGGAAAGAAAAAGAAAGGACATAGAATAGGAAGAGAAGGAGAATATGCTATAACATAAATTTAACAGATATGTTGTTGAATAAATCTATGTTTAACATTTGGATACATTGTTTTACTTGAGATGTTTATTTTGTTAAAACATTTGGAAACATTGTTTTACTAAATATGTTTTTTTTTGGTAAAACATTTGGAAACATTGTTTTACTAAATATGCTTTTTTTTTGTTAAAACATTTGGATACGTTGTTTTACTATAGATGTTTTTTTTTGTTGTTATTTAACAGATAATAAAAAATGGTGTAAAATTTTCGCCATGCAAACATTTCTACAAAAGATAACATTACACAATGATTTTATTCCAATTTCCCATTTGGTGAATGAATTAAGTGATGGTTCTGATAATAATCAACTAGGTAACATTATTCACATTTTATTGAAGAATTGGAAAAATATCTTCTAATTAATTGAAAATTTTGAATTTAAATCCATCTTTGTAAATATAGCAGTGTTAAGTTTTTTAACAAAGAATTTATTGTTTATTATGGTACTTTAAAAATATAAAATAAAAATAATAAAAAAGTTTTAAAATAAAAGATAAATAACTAAAAGAATAAAAAGATATTAAAAATGATGATTTTAAAAAAATAAAAAATATCACGTAACTTCTCAAATCAATAACTACGAAAATTTCATAGTTGCTACATCTTTAAAAAAAAATAAAAAAAATAAAAACATAATTTAAACATTACAAAGAAAAATAAATAAAAAATTTATAGAGGGTGAACGAAATTCGTTCACATAAATATATTTAATCCTTTCTCAAATTACACTAAGCTCAAAATGAAACTCCATCTTTTCGCATCTGTTAATTCACATAACAAATTATTAATATGCAAGGTACAAGTAAAAGTAATATGCATATGATTCCTTTCAATTATTATACAAAGAAAATACTAGTTACTTATTATATTGGTCATATTGTTTTTACATATTTAAAAGCGATATAAGAAATACACATATTCAAATATCTATTTTCTTTTGATAAGAAAATAAAATAATCTAATATGCACGACATAATTACCAAAACGCATTTAAAATCAGATTAGGAGAGAAATTGTCCCAATGGAAACCCTAATTTTGATTGTAACTAGAGTAATCAAGGTTGGTATTAGAGAATTTAACTTGTCATCCCCCGCTTATTTCCGATACTTTTTATAATTTAAAATTTTTAAAAATATCTTTGCTATTATTTAATATTTACCGATTAAGTTTTTTTTTTCAAAATTTTTAACTATTACTAATATTTCAAGAACAAAATTTTCAGTAGTACAAACAAAATTTATGGTACGTATTTTTTTGTATTTTTCAAAATTCTCGCATTTCTATCGGACATTTGAAAAATTACGGAGAAAAATACCGTAAATTTAAAATTAAAAAAATCGATATTTTCCTGAAAATTCTTAAACACGTACTAGAAATTGTCAAAATTTTCGGAGAAAAACAAAAACTTCTGGAAATTTCAAAATTTTCTGATATACCGAAAAGTTTGCATATAGATCAAATTTCCGGTAACAATGCAGAAAAGTGGAAAAAAAAATTATTTGTGTGGTCCGGAGCCGGCAGGGTCATCTACAAATTCATGCACAGATTTTACGCAGTTCTTCACCACTTATGCAATATATTTTCTATGTAACAAGTTTAATTTAAATACTTTCCCGCCTCTATATGATATTGATAGTATACTTTTGTGTGATGTAAATGACAGATATTTAAGTCCTGAGATAAAGTATTAACATGAACACAAAATTTTGGCAAGCAACATGGTATTATTGTTGTGTTGTTTGTTCTAATACTGCAAATTGAAAACGATGTAGGAAAGATAAATTTATTATGAGGTGTGAGAGAGAAGGATATTATAAAAGGAATAATGCATCTGAAAGCAGTAAATCCTCAGAGGGCCTTTATAGTATTAAAGTGAAATGTTCTTTTTAGGTTGAGATCTGCCCCGAGTGGTAAGGTTGGAAGGTGATAGTTAGGTGTGGGTTGCACAATTATAAACTATCTAAGAATTTAGAAGGTCATGACATATTGGGTTGTTTAAAAGTTAATGAAAGATGTTTTCTGAATGACATGACGAAGTACAACATGGCTCCATGGTACATAGTTGCTGCTTTGAAAGATAAAGATCCAAAAAAACTCATCAGTGTTACCCAGGTGTATTGTTGTTGACTCTTATTCATAGACGGAAATGTGAATGTTGTTGACTCTTATTCATAGACAAAAATACTTGTGTTGGACTGGAAATAAGGAAGATTCAATATTGTTGTTGATATCTTCTAGACACATCCTAATTCGATGAAGTTATTGAATATGTTTCATTTGGTGTTGATTTTTTATTGTACATACAAGACAAATAGTTAATGTGTCATCGTGATCATAATTTGATATTTTTTCAACATACTTTAATTTATCAGATTTTTTATTATGTTCATCGTTTGAACTACACATGGGTTACCCTGTGTATGTCAACTTGTCGGTTTCCAAATACAAGGCAATTATGTTCCTTTAGAACTAATTCATGTTTTTTTGGACGAAATTACACATTGAAGAGCATGATGTAAGTCATGAAGAAAGTGGTATGCAGTTGGATTTAGAAGAAGAGTGTGAAGAGTTGAAGGCATATTTCAATACTTTGGATATTGTAGGCCAGAGGGTTGTCATACCCCAAACTTTACCATACCCTTCACAATGTTCACCTAGGTCCATAATCCTAATTCATAGGCATGTGTTCATGTTCAACCATTTCACTTGCATAGGCATTGTTCAAGACAAGGGGACAAGTATCTTGGATTCAAAGCATAGTTGTGTGTACCTAGTGAAAGTTAGGGTTTCCTAGAAACTGAGGTTGCTCAACCAAGCCAAACTCTAGTGTATTTGCACCTTTATTTCTTTGTGTGTGCATCTTGTTTTGAAGATTCATTTGATTCATTTGTCTTGATTCATCATTCAAATCCATGTGTGTTTGTTCTTTCTTCATTTGCAAGTTATATTTGGCCACCCATGTCAAGTTCGTGCCATGCTTACAAAACCATAACCATGCCAAGGCATTGTTACAAATCCAAACATGTTCATGACATATGCAAACGGATACAACCATAATCAAGCCATGATGCAAAGAAATCTAACAATGCATGACAATATAATTCAAACATATATTGCAACATACACATGAACAAAGGCATAATTCAAACCTACGAAACAATGTCACCAAGAAATTCACATTTGCAAGACATTGCAACAGACATGCCAACAAGCCATGAGCAGTCTGCCAAGACATTGCAACAAACCAACACAACAAGTCAATAGACAGACCAAGTCATGGCCATCCATTGCAGCAAGAGATAGACCTACATAATAGACCACAACCTTCATCCAAGTAATCATAGGAAACCTACAGTATAACATGGACTTGACCAACAATTCAAACATGCTAGTGCCTACAACAACTACCATAACATGAATAATTCAATGCACATGACCAAGATAGGCCAAGCCAAAATCTGCAACCATTTCATCATTGCAACATACCTAGCAGTCAATAGTCACGCAACCTACATCAATACAAACTTAACCTGCATTCATCAATCATCCTGTAGAATTTCTCAAACCAAGAACAACATTATGAACAAACCTTGCAGACCAACAGCCATTGGACAATGGCACAAACTTGTGGCAACATCCAAACTGAATTGGGGAAAAAACCAAAGTAACTAAACTCGAGCCAAACCAAAGTAACTGAAGTCGATCCATTCATCAACTAACCCAACATTACCACATCACCTAACTAACTGAAACAAAAATCAACAAACCAATCAAAAGCAGTTACAAAACTAACAAACGTTGCCTCGAATTCAGCAATTTTAGTTACTGAATTCAATTGATTCCTCACAAATCCCAAAGCTTAACCACCTATAAATCACCTTAATCAGTCCCTACTCATGGCTATTCATTTCATATCTCAGAATCATCATTCTCCAATCATCACCAAATATCTCAAAATTTCAACACTCTCCAATCTCAACTCTCTCAACATTCACCTTCACCCTTAGCCTCTGAATTATCAATCTCAACTCATTGATCCTCAACTTCCCCTTATTGCCTCGAAACTCTCAACTCACAACACTCAATTCACTCACAAATTCAAGAAGAAGAAGTGGAAAGAAGAGGAGAGGAGATTGCACAACAAGAAAGAACAAGAGAAAAGAAGTTAAAAAGCTTACTTGAGTTTGTGATAACACCGAAACATATAGTTTATTTTGACTCGATTTTCACATGTTTAGGTATCATTTTGTTGCATTTTGTAGTATTATGCTGGTAGTTTATGCATGTTTCAGGTACCTTACAAGTAAGAGTCAATTTATGAAGAAACCGGACGAAAACGGCAAAAAATTGAGAAAAATGGGGAAAATACATTGATGGTCGCCTACATGGCGCCCGCCATGACTAGGAAGACGCGGAGCCCACCAAAGAGGAAAAAGGAATGCAGAAAACATAGTGAAAGGCTCGTGGAGACCGCCACAAGGCTCATGGTGTTCGCCATACACATCAAAAAGGTCAAAATTGAAATTCTGGTGTAGTCAGAGTTCAGATGTTCTACTCCATATCATGACATCTGATCTAACATTGTTGCACATACAGCAAGACAGTTATATAAATTATGATCCAATACTCATATGCACACATTCACAGATGTTACAACATCTGCTAATATACCACCATGGAAAGAAGAACATCCAGTTCTGTCCATCTAGTGCAAACACACAATAGAGATCAAACATAGCCCTTATGTTTATTTATCCTGCCCAGTTATCAGCATGATGTCTCAACATTGGTTTGAACATCACCTGTCCCAACATTACAGATGAGTGAACTGTAACAGACCAACCAGTCCATCAATATCAGCAGTCAATGATGAATGTCATAACATTCTGTTTTACATTCAAACTGCAAGCTATGTGTCATATCTGTTATTCCCTTCATAAACAGACTAAAACCAGACTGAGTTATAACAGACAAAATATAGTGTGCAGAAGGTAAAAACACAAGCAATTGTTAACCCAGTTCGGTGAAACTCACCTACGTTTGGGGGCATACCAAGCCAGGAAGAAGATCCATTATCAGCAGTATTAATTCAGAGTTAAACTCCCCCGTTTACAACTCTTCACTTAATCCCTACCCAATGCAATCTATACCTAGGAACTCCTAGATATAAACCTCCAGTTTCCATTCCTATCACTACAATTACACTGTAATGTTTAAACAACTTGAACTTGCTTCACAGCTTCGTTCAAGAACATAATAACTCTTGCCTACAGGCTTTGAGTCACAAATACTCTCAGTTTTGGAACACTGAGAAACACATGGTAATCTTCCCACAGGTTGGGAGGTTTACCTTACACATACCCCTAATTTTTCATTCTAAGAGGCTTACAAAAACTAGGTTACAATATGTTATTTATAACCTAATCACCCAACTGGATTTGGGCCTTCAGAAATCGCAGCAAACTTCTTCTTTGCTGTTACAAAGCCAGCAAACAGTTTCTCCTACAATCAAGGTCTTCAATCTTTTAGTTCCTAAAATATCTCCATATTTAGTTCCTAAAATATCTCCATATTTAGTTCCTAAAATATCTCCATATTTAGTTCCTAAAATATCTCCATATTTAGAAACTGTTTATTCTGATTGAGTCTTCAAGACCTCCACAAATAGCATATGCTGTCAGGAATGAATGTCACAACATTTAGTTTGACGTCCAGAACATAGACCATATGCTAAGTCTGTTATTTTCCTGAAAACAGACTGTGCTAAATGTTGTACTGTAGCAGACCAATCTGTCTATACTTCAATATCAGCTTATAGTAATAAATGTCAAAACATCCAGTTTGACATTTACACAACGGCCTTATGCCAGGTCTGTTATTCTCTTGATAAACAGACTGAGATACATACTGAACTGAAGCAGAAAACCAACCTGCCTATTATTCAGTATATGCTGTCGCTGATGAATGTCATAACATCCAGTTTGACATTCAGACAGTAGGCCTTATGCCAGGTCTGTTATTTTCTTGATAAACAGACTGAAAATAAATACTGAGTTATAGCAGAACACCAACTGTTCTATTCCTCAGTATCTGCTGACAGGGATGAATGTCATAACATCCAGTTTGACATTCAATAAATCCTGTATTAGCTAAACCTGCAGTATACTACTCAGAATGTCATGACATCAGCCAAGACATCAGAGTATAGTTAGATGATCTAACACATAATGCAGTCAATCAAACATCTCCACAGCATGTCACGACATCAGTCGAGACATTAGAGTCCAGTTAGTGTTTTACCATAAAATGCAGTCAATCAAACATCTACAAACTCCCCCTTTGGCAAATTTTTGGCTAAAACAACTTGGCATCACAACAGAGTCCATAGCAGCGGAAAACACACATCTAGCAGGAAATTAACCTAGCTAATACACTCTGAGCAGCAGCACACTCACCACAGATAGAAGTTAAATACAAACTTCACATTGCAGCACACATACAGAAGTTAAATAAAAACTTCTAATTGCAGCACACATAAACACACTCGCACTCATAGAAGAGGAACACAGCTGCAGCATGACCTCTGGATTAGAGGATCTTGAATATCTGTTTAGCAAAACAATCTGTTGTTCTGGGGCATCACAGGTGTTACTCCCCCTTTTTGTCAAAAATGTTGCCAAAGCAACACTTAATATTACAGATCAACAAATACTGCATGACCATGTTTTTGAACTCCAGCAGGTACATAGGATATCTTATGTTAAGACATCACACATAACATCTTGTGAACACTCTTTGTTGTACCAAAATTGCCTATATCTTTCCTTTTTATTCACAAGGTAAACTATCAACAGTTAAACAGCATAACAGTAGTTTAAACAGCAACAGAAGCAACACAATTACTAGCTTTATAGTTACTAGTAATACACACATGCACAAGGGTACTTCTCCTCCCCCTAAATTTGTGCACCAAAAACAGAATTACTAGTTAAGGATGCAACTAGTAAGACACACAAATCCATATTTCCTTATGACTGTAAGTTTCAGAAGGAAATAACAATCCGGTCAGACATTCTTCTTCTCACTCAGCCTTGACACACACCACATCATCCCAATAACAAACCAAGTGCCATACCTTGTTATCTGAGAACATATAGACCACAAGCTTGATGATTACTTGCAGCACAAAGACAGAACTCCCCCTGTCATGAACAACCAACTCTCCTCTTGAAACTTGGAGATCACACATGAACATATCCAACACCCCAAAGTTGGACCTTCACATACTTCCTGATTCAAAGAGAACCCAGACCACTTGATGAATGGAAAACATAAGACGCATCTTCATGTCTTCAAGAGCACACCCTCTGATCAACCCTCTTGGCTGAACACATCCACACTCTGTGTCAATCTCTCTTCTAACCAGAGCAGAGAACCAAAATGTTCTAACATAAGTTAGGACATCCAAAGAACACCATCTGATAATCCTCAGATATCACTGGGTCACCAGCTTGATCCAAAAGGAACCAGACACAAATTGGGGCATATACACGAGATAATTCTCATCCCATTACACGAGATAATTTTCCATAGATAGCTCAGAACTCCTACCACAAGCTCCAAGAGATGAATAGAAAACACCTCCTTATGTCTTCAACTTACTACTTTTCTGCTCAAAGTAATTTGTCTCAGACCTTCCTCAAGCATAATCATCTGCCATATGTTGATTATCTTGATTCTTCGAACTCACTTCTGAGATAGACCAAATGCCACTGTTGATTACCTCCTTCATGAATCCTCATATGAAAAAAATCAAATGCCATTTTTGACCTCTCCATGTTTATCAGACTTCTCCCAAAGATATTCTGATCTTCCAAGTGAGACTTGAACTTCAAGCTACATGTTGAACAAAACTTAGATTTTCTAAGACATGAACATGTAACATCCTTTCTATCCAGCAACTCCAAAGAACTGCAACGAGAACGACCTTTTTGAAGTATCCAATCTACAACCCTGTAGACCCTTCTATCTTAAGTTGATGTGCCACTTCACCAACTAAGATTCTGATGTTGAACCAAATGTCACAACATTGTGTTTTAACATCCAGCTGTAGAATTCAGCTCCTTCTTCTGCCACTTGAAAGAACTTCCTCCCTACACAGAACAAGAGTTCAATGCTCTCATAGACTTGATTGTGGAACCAAGTTTGAGTAAACAACCTCCATCCTGCAGGTTTGCAGTTAAGTCATCCAAGCTCACACCTTGATGAATCCCTGCTTCTTCTCCAAAGACATCAGACACTCTGATGTATGAGTCTTCAGACGGACTAGTTAGAAACTGTCCCTTCAGCTATACCAAGGATTCCACTTCCTAAGGCAAGGTTGTTTCCATGATGTTAAGAATGCTGCCACTTATTCTTAACTTCACAGTGTGCATTAGCCAATGCACTTCCTTACCTAGATCAGAAGTAAACTGATCCAAGTAACCACCATCAGGACTATGATGTTTTCTTCTTCTTGTACACACCAAGGCTGAACATGTTTCTTGCCAGGAAACCTTTTCAGTGATCATATGCTTTTGCTGCCACCAAAGTGATAGATCATAAGCCAATGTACTATCCTTCCTGTGATTCTGCACAGGGTATTGAAGACGAGATGTTCCAACCTCTTTAAAAACATCAGTAATCTTGAGCTCCAAGGATAATCAATTAAATACTTGTACTTGGCACAAGTAGCCATTGATCTTAAATCCTTTCCCAATATTCCTTTCAGATACTTCCACCATAAGAGTACTTTGAAAATACTCTTCTTGTGTCAACATCTTCTGCTTGCAAGCACCTCAACAGTTTTGAAAAACTTCCCAGATTAAATTCACCCTTAGGAATGTGAGAGATGAATCCTTCCTTGCAAATGTGTCACACAACCACCAGAACCCATGTGACACAGGTCGACAGCCAACCAGACCCTAGGCTGACCAAACGTGAGGAGGTTAACCAAAACTCCCCCTCAAATTAATAATCATGGAAACTCCACACTAATATCCATGCATTGTACACAAATGTCTCAACATGACATACACAATCCCTACCAGTGGCAACTAACTCTATGAGTTATACCTATACATACTCCAATCACACCAATCAGACTCCAGCTGACCATACATACTAGTGAACGAAAACAACACCAGTCAATAGTAGATATGCATTGCCAAAGCATACTACCTCAACCAACTTCTGAATCTTCATATTCTCACTCCTTGAAAGAACTGCCACTTCTGAGCGTGGTGTTTGAATAACAAGATTCATGGTCCCAATCCTCTTAAATGATATAGCAATCAGGTTACCCCATTATTGACTTCTAACATCCAGGGGACTTGTCTTCCAACACAACATAGTACTTCAGGGAACAACTATCCCACCCTGATCAATCTACAGGAATAAGACAACCAGCAGGAAATTGCACAATGTCACATCTCAACCAGCTCCACTTCTAGAGATCAGACTTCTAAAAGTGACTTTCTTGAGCACACACACAGTTGACCCTACCCTTGTCAACTTAGCACAAACAGATGTCTCCTCTTCCAGGTCAGGAGTAGGTTCCAAATAAAAGTATCCCTTTGTTTGACACCTAATAACATCTGCTCTTCAACCAGTAGTTGCATACTTGTTGAACAACATGTTCTAACATCACATAGAACATTAGTTCCACCTCCTTGGAACAAACCCTTCTTGAAAGTATTCAAGGTCTTCATATACACTACCCAAGAGAGTAAAAGAATCAGTGATCAGGTGATTCTTACCATCCTGAAGTGAGAACGTCATGATGAGTGGACTTGAGGAGACTCAAGTATCTTTGACATCTTCAGTAGATTATGATGAAATCTTGAATATAGCAGCCTTTCACCCACATGAGGGGAAACTACATCAGAGTTTGAGTTTTGCCAGGTATTATGCAGCGGAAATCATAATACAACTCAACCTATGAACACACACTTCACCAGATCAGCCTCCAAGAACATACCAAGTTTGAATATGATTCAATACTTAGCACAACTGTCCCACACAAGGCCAATTGCCAACCTCCAGAGACAGGTACACACAGTTACTGTCATGAATAGTCCATCCACCTACTTCAAGGGAACATTCAGGGAGATCACAGAACCTTCCACAGGTTCCAACATCAGTACTAACATAACTCCTTGCAAGATACCAGAAAGTATCACCCATGGATCTCATCCAGAACCAGAACAGGATGCCTGCTCTGATACCATTTGAAATTCTGGTGTAGTCAGAGTTCAGATGTTCTACTCCATATCATGACATATGATCTAACATTGTTGCACATACAGCAAGACAGTTATATAAATTATGATCCAGTACTCATATGCACACATTCACAGATGTTACAACATCTGCTAATATACCACCATGGAAAGAAGAACATCCAGTTCTGTTCATCTAGTGCAAACACACAGTAGAGATCAAACATAGCCCTTATGTTTATTTATCCTGCCCAGTTATCAGCATGATGTCTCAACATTGGTTTGAACATCACCTGTCCCAACATTATAGATGAGTGAACTGTAACAGACCAACCAGTCCATCAATATCAGCAGTCAATGATGAATTTCATAACATTCTATTTTACATTCAGACTGCAGGCTATGTGTCATATCTATTATTCCCTTCATAAACAGACTAAAACCAGACTGAGTTATAACAGACAAAATATAGTGTGCAGAAGGTAAAAACACAAGCAATTGTTAACCCAGTTCGGTGCAACTCACCTACGTCTGGGGGCATACCAAGCCAGGAAGAAGATCCATTAACAGCAGTATTAATTCAGAGTTAAACTCCCCCGTTTACAACTCTTCACTTAATCCCTACCCAATGCAATCTATACCTAGGAACTCCTAGATAGAAACCTCCAGTTTCCATTCCTATCACTACAATTACACTGTAATGTTTAAACAACTTGAACTTGCTTCACAGCTTCGTTCAAGAACACAATAACTCTTGCCTATAGGCTTTGAGTCACAAATACTCTCAGTTTTGGAACACTGAGAAACACATGGTAACCTTCCCACAGGTTGGGAGGTTTACCTTACACATACCCCTAATTTTTCATTCTAAGAGGCTTACAAAAACTAGGTTACAATATGCTATTTATTACCTAATCACCCAACTGGATTTGGGCCTTCAGAAATCGCAGCAAACTTCTTCTTTGCTGTTACAAAGCCAGCAGACAGTTTCTCCTACAATCAAGGTCTTCAATCTTTTAGTTCCTAAAATATCTCTATATTTAGTTCCTAAAATATCTCCATATTTAGTTCCTAAAATATCTCCATATTTAGTTCCTAAAATATCTCCATATTTAGTTCCTAAAATATCTCCATATTTAGAAACTATTTATTCTGATTGAGTCTTCAAGACCTCCACAAATAGCATATGCTGTCAGGAATGAATGTCACAACATTCAGTTTGACGTCCAGAACATAGACCATATGCTAAGTCTGTTATTTTCCTGAAAACAGACTGTGCTAAATGTTGTACTGTAGCAGACCAATCTATCTATACTTCAATATCAGCTTACAGTAATAAATGTCAAAACATCCAGTTTGACATTTACACAACGGCCTTATGCCAGGTCTGTTATTCTCTTGATAAACAGACTGAGATACATACTGAACTGAAGCAGAAAACCAACCTGCCTATTATTCAGTATATGTTGTCGCTGATGAATGTCATAACATCCAGTTTGACATTCAGACAATAGGCCTTATGCCAGGTCTGTTATTTTCTTGATAAACAGACTAAAAATAAATACTGAGTTATAGCAGAACACCAACTGTTCTATTCCTCAGTATCTGCTGACAGGGATGAATGTCATAACATCCAGTTTGACATTCAATAAATCCTGTATTAGCTAAACCTGCAGTATACTACTCAGAATATCATGACATCAGCCAAGACATCAGAGTATAGTTAGATGATCTAACATATAATGCAGTCAATCAAACATCTCCACAGCATGTTACGACATCAGTCGAGACATTAGAGTCCAGTTAGTGTTTTACCATAAAATGCAGCCAATCAAACATCTATAAAAATCACAACTTTGCCCTAGAGTTCGGGAGTCGATTATGCGAAGGGAAGGTATTAGCACCCCTACGCATCCGTAGTACTCTACGGGATCCACTCTTGTTGTTCTAGTCTAAAGGGTGTAGGTATATCTAAGGTATTATTTACTAAAAGAGGATTAAAAGAAAAATGACTCGCAAGGATGTCGCATCAACTGCCTACGTATCTCATCTGAGTATGAGAATCAGAGTCTTCGTAGCTCGGCTACCTATGGGTTAAATAAGTGTGCTCGGTAAGACATCGCGTCTTATGCCTACGTATCTCATCTAGAATGAGAATCAGAGCAAAACGTAGTTCAGCTAACTACGGGAACAAGGGTCTCGATTGCAACTAGGGCAAGAGAAAGGGAAGGTCTCGATCGCAACGAGGGCGAGAGAAAAGAATCGCAACAAGGGCGAAAGCAAGCGAGGATTTGTTATTAGTCGTCAGTCAAACTCGGCAAGACATCGTGTCTCGTGCCTACGTATCTTATCTGAACATGAGAATCAGAGTTATCGTAGTTCGACTAACTAGGGGTTAAGGATTGCCATCTGAACATGGACTTATAAAAGAGGACACCAATTGTGTCAAAGGAAAGTGGGCAATGTGTTCAACGTCCTAGCAGTAGGTGTCGCAGCTCGCTGAATCGAGTCTTAGGCAGTTATCTCTTTGCAATAGAACGGATTGACATGCCACAAGATCGGAGACGCACGGAAGGTCTAAAAGTGGGGAAGCTCTGCCCTAGAGTTGTCATGTAATATGGACATATGTGTTAGGATTTACAAATGGGAACATCTACCTAATGTTAGCATGCAAAGAATAAGGGAATTCTACCTATGTTATCATACAAAGGGTTCTACCTAATGGGTGCTTCCTAAATGGAACAAGAGTCGACGGATGGAGCAAGGAGATGAGCCACGGATAAGGGTAGATGGCGATGCCTGAGGCAATCGACTTACAGGTAGATGGTGATGCATGAAGCAATCGACTTACAAAAGGATGGATGAACACGTGCTGGTTCTGTTAAGTTTTGAAAATGGTTACTCGACGTTGGATCGAGCTTTTGATCTTGTTTTGAAATGATTATCGGATGTTTGTTTTAATTCTTGTATTAACAGATGAATAAAGAATGAAAGAATAAACATTATACATTTCATGGGAGAGGGGTACATTTGTTATGAATGGGGATGGTTCATGGCAATCAAACAATAAGAATATATGCCTCATACATCATACAAGTATGCAACAGTTATCAAACAATAAGAATATAGGCCTCAATCACCATACAAGTAGGCAACAGTTATCAATCAAACCAGATAAGCAAACAGGTATGTAATCAAACCAAAGAATCAAAGAATGAAATAATAGAGCATTAAACAAGGTATGGGAAGTATGAACATGTTAAACAATCAAACAATAGAAGCATGGATGAAAGAAACAAGTATAACAAACGACAGATGAATCAGACAGATGGAAAGATGCACAAGAAGGGTTCACTGAATAATTTAATCGGGAAATGAGGTAAGGACCAAATAAAATCAAGATGAAAGACCTCTAATACATGGAATATGAGATGAACAAGGGAGGATAAAAAGATCTCTTCAATTGCCATAAGCAACCCCTAAGTCAAACATCAATCATAACTAAGTCAACTGAAAGTCAAGTCAACTTATAAAATATGAAATAAATAGCAAATTAATCAAGAAAATTATGAAAAATTAAACTAAATAAGGTGGGGTCAGGACATCATCATCCCCCAAAAATATTTTAAAAATAATGAAAATTGGCTATTGAATTAATTGAAATAAAACAGAGGTCAAAACAAAAGTCAACCAACCAAACTAGGTCAAAAATAAATCCAAAATAAATTGAAAAATGGGAAATAAAATTCCAAGAAAAGGTCAGGTTGACCATGGGACAATGGTCAACCTTCATCCTAAAAATAAAAAGCTAAAAATAACTTTAAGACATAAAAATAAAATCAATAAAAAAAGTGTGTTAAAATGGACCATTTAGAATAAATAATTAAAATAAAATATTAACATTAAATAAATACAAAAATAAAAATTAAATAAAATTAAATAAGACATTAAGAAATATGGAAAATATTTTTGGGGATTTTTGTGAATAAAGAAAATATTTTTTATTAGTTAAAATCAAAATAGAATAAAAATAAGAATTAACAAAGAAAATGAAAATGGAAGGAATGATTTTGATGGGCCAGGCGTGTGGGGGTGTCAAAAGTGAAAAGCGCAGGGCCCAGTCCAAATAATAATTAAATCTGGCGTGACAAGGATGAAATAACATTTTAATTGAAAAATTCATGTCAACATGCCATCAACCTGTCAAGTTATGTTAAGTGACTAAAGGACAAAATAATGATGGATGGCCAGGACTAGAAGACGCGCGCATGATCTAAAGGCTATTAAGGCGCCACGTATTCATCTTCTCCACTACAACATAAACCCTAGCCATGCATGAGCAAGGACACGTGAAAACCAGTGAGTTTTTTCAATTTTCCACTCAAGAATGCAAGCGCTATAGTGCACCAAATGCCACGAAATAAAAACCAAACATCAAGTACGAAATATGTAGATCATCATGGTGACTTGTTTTAGTAAAAATAATGGTTTAATCATGGAGAAAAGTTGACCACAAGAGGTCAACATGGACACGGGCAAAGGCATAAAATAACAGCATGAATCCATAACATGAAGAACACATGCATATGGTTTGGCATGGCACACAGTGATGATCATAGATGAGCATGATGATGAGCATGGTAAACAATAATAAGCATAGCATGTTGAACAATAATAAGCATAGGTATACAATTCATGGCCATGGAAGATGAGTGATAGAGGGTACCTAATGGAGGCTTGATCCAATGCCTCTTTGATTGTGGAAAGGAATAGAAGGATATGAGGCTGCCTTCTTGGTGCTTCAAGAGACCTTGAGTGAGAGAAAGGAAGCTGCTATGTGATGGAACTTTCTTGCTTGCCACAAAATCCCACTGCCTTTTCTAGGTTTAGGGTTTGCAGCTTCTTAAATATGGTGTGGATCAAGTTTAATGGGCTTTGAGATAATTGTTATCCATGAGAATAAAAATGCAAAGTGAGGTGTAGAAAGAGGGCATGTGGAATGTTTTTATTTGGCAAAGTTTAAATGAATTGACATATTGCTGCAAGGCCCAAAATGAGGTAGCAAAACGTGACTCGATTTGTAGCATGGCTTGGTGTCATACGGTGAACTGACTTTATGTGTTTTGCTTTTTATCGCAATGTCGCGGATAGCAAGAGTCGCCACCGACTTTTCTTTTATCCAATAAGGAAAGGTGGAAAAGAACAGGAAAGACCTCAATAGATTTTGGGTTCGGGAGGTACATTATACAAAGGGAAGGTATTAGCACCCTTTGTATCCATGGTTATCCATGGGCTCTTAATCGCTGGATCACTTATGTTTTTGTCTGAAAAGTGTTGGTGAATTGTTTAAAAATGTTTCGAAAAGAGAGTTTAACTTTGTAATGATTCTCGTATGAATGTATACAAAGTATTTATCTCGTTTGATTTTGAAAGTTGTTTAGAAAAATATAACTCGGTAATGATTCTCGTATGAATGTATACCAAGTGGTGATTTTCTAAAAGAGGTTTTGAAAGTGTGAAGGGTGGAAAATGTTTTAGGTTATGATCCAGTAATTGAGAGTTATACCTTCCTAAGGTCGTTATGGGCATTTCCTATCCTTATGAGGGTAAAACTGTCCTTACTATTGAGAAGTAAGTAGTTTTACCCTTTGGATGTAAAAGGGTCATTGTAGGGTCATCGATAAGTCATTGAAGGCAACAGTTGTAGGGATACCTTAGCATTCGAAGGGACGATCATCATTTAACCGTAGGCTACACCGAAGGGTCATCGAGGGACAAAATCATGTATTCGAAGGCAACATCCGAGGGACTATGATTTATTTTAGAGGGACATGATGATTTAATCGAAGGGTCTTTGCTAAGTGTATCCCTACATTCGCGGGACATGACCGTAATACCGTAATATCGTAAGGCAATAAAGAGAGGTCCAAGATCACATATTCAAAGGCCATATTTTACAATTAATTAAGTATTTAAGATGGGTTTCCATCTTATAGTCCTTTAAATAATTAGGATACATATCCACATTAAAATTGATTAGGCAATTAGGATGAATCTCCTCATTAAAATTAATTAGGCAACATTAAAAGTAATCATGTAATTCAGAATCCATCTCCATAAGGGTATCCCACAAGTAAAGCGGAATACCTAGTCGGCCGTTCCTTCGAGAATATGCAAGCTTTAACACAATTTAAACACACGGGTGAGAATACCAAGATAAAGTGCAATTGAAAAATTGCACTACAGAATGAACACAACAGTCATAAAGCCAAATAATGCCTGATTATAATAAGACAAACATAAAACGAAACATAAAAACAACTACTGGTACGTTCTCCCCTGCCTCGCCTAGCGAAGGCTTAGCGAGTACTCGCGACAGGCTCGCTTAGCGATGTGCTAGCGAGCGACTACGGATTTTGAATTTGACAACCGCACCGTCTCCGGAACCTTGAATTTTATGACATTGAATTACAGGCACAACATGGATAGCATTCAGGATGTTCAGGCATATTTAAATTTGCATGTGAAATCAAATTACATATCAAAATTTAATCATGATGCATTATGTATGTAACGATTATCAATTGGAAGCATATAACAGTGATAATACGCAAACCTGTTTGCAATTGCTATGTTGAATGGGACTGATCACTCTAGGTATCGGATTGAGTTGGGCGATGGTAGCTTTGATGCGGATGAGCGGCCCTCAGGGTTTCCTTACTCCGAATTCTCTGAGTTAGTCTCTAGGATTTCTATGCCAGGGTTTCCGTCCGTCTTCCTCCGTCCGTCTTGTTCTGTCCATTTTCGTGGCTGAAGTGCCAGTATTTATAGTGATCGTGGTGACCTAATGGGCTCAGAATGAGGCCCAAAAATTATGATATTCGCAAGCTTCGCTAGGCGAGCGTGGCAGCGAAGGTTCGCTAGGCGAAGGATTGGCTCGCCTAGCGAGCAGGCAATTTGTGACCTAATGGGCTCAGAATGAAGCCCATAATTTTCTGTTATCTGTCAGCTTCGCTAGGCGAGCGTGTAGCGAACGTGTAGCGAACGTTCGCTAGGCGAGCGTGTAGCGAACGTGTAGCGAACAGGCCAGTTTTCTGGATTGGGCCATTCGTGAGCTGGGCCTTCGTTCCTTTAAGATCAGTGTCATAAAAATGAGTCGGAGTGCCCTGAAAAATGTCTTAAAATATTAATGGGCAAATTTTGGGGTATGACAGCTGCCCCTGTTCAATATTCTTGAACCGAGAGAGTCAGAATGGTATGTACGCCATTCGTGGTCTGGAGGTGGAAGATTATTGAACACTTAGAACACCCCAAAAATTTGCACTTGTCAATTAGTTAGTCTTGATGGAGATGGGCTTAACGATGTCATTCGGGAAGTTTGATGATGAGAGCTTCAGATTGTGTCGTGCGTTAGACGATATCTGAAGTCATGGGTGTCACTGGGTCATACGCCAGACCGTATAGTGAGTCATTCATTAGGCCGTCGACTTCACTGGGGAGTTAGAATGGGTCATACGCCGCTGGGGATAAAGGATCAGAATGGATCGTACGCTAGATCGTATCTGAGTTGCGGAACGAGTCGTCCGTTAGGCTGTATCGTTACTGGGGGTGAAGGATCAGAATGGATCGTATGCTAGATCGTATCTGAGTAGCAGAAGGAGCCGTCCGTTAGGCTGAGTCTGATGATGAATAAAGTAGTCGTACGCTAGACTACACCCCTGAATGTACCGTTCGTTAGGTAGG
This sequence comes from Lathyrus oleraceus, assembly GCF_024323335.1. Lineage (NCBI taxonomy): Eukaryota > Viridiplantae > Streptophyta > Magnoliopsida > Fabales > Fabaceae > Lathyrus > Lathyrus oleraceus. The sequence continues at coordinate 100,930,332 of NC_066585.1, forward strand.
ATCCGAGGATTTGAAGATCCAAGTGGGTCGTACGCTAGACCGTATTGGAATTGTTGAAGTTCAGAATGGATCGTACATTAGACCAAATCTGAGTTGCAGAATGAGTCGTCCGTTAGGCTGAATCTGATGATGAAAGGGGTAGTCGTACGCTAGACTATGCTTCAGAATGTACCGTACGCTAGGTAGCATCTGAGGAGATGAACATCCGAATAGGTCGTACGTTAGACCGTAAAAGGGGCAGTCATACGCTAGACTACGCTTCGGAATGTACCGTACGCTAGGTAGCCTCTGAGGGGATGATCATCCAAGTGGGTCGTACGTTAGACCGTCTTGGAGTTGCTGGAGGTCAGAATGGATCGTACGTTAGATCGTATCTGAGTTACTGGAGGTCAGAATGGATCGTACGTTAGATCTGAGTTACTGGAGGTCAGAATGGATCGTACGTTAGATCGTATCTGAGTTGCAGAACGAGCCTTACGTTAGGCTGTATCTGAAGATATTTGTTGTATTTGCAGTAAAGGTCTGGGATGGGCTTAGAGATGCCATCATTAGGAGGATACCAGACTGCTTGTTAGAATGAGTGTTTATAGAGTATATGTGATTGATGACGACGTCTGTCTGAATTAACCCTTTAATTTGACAAGACCAGGAGGATAATTAACCTGAAAAAGAAAGTTAGCTTCATGCCATGTCATGATGCATGAGATGTTTTATGCTTTATGCTTGCGCAACTAAAATGATTTGTATGCATGCGTATGCCGTGAAATGATGTAATGAATGGATTATGTGTCTGAGAAGTTTTTTTTTTTTTTTTTTTTTTTTTTTTTTGACTCCACTGGGGAAAATAAATCCCCATATACTTGGTTGGAGATATTTGTGTTGATGACCCTTTCTTAGCTGGGGGTTTCTTGATTTCTGTTTGATGGTAGAAATATTCATCAGAAGCTTGGCTGGGGATGGATGAGAGGATCAGCCTGTCTGGTGATGCTGACCTCTTCTGGGAAGTAGCTGGTTTTGCCGGGGAATAATGCCAATTTCTTCTGGGGAATTACTGGCTCTTACTGGGGAATAGAATTGGCGACGGATTCTTTGGAAGCATGGTTAGACCTCCTCCTTGATCCTGAAGTCTTGTAGTAATTGCTATTTCTATTTTATGCATGTATTTTGGTAAATATCAATCATATTCAAATGCATATATTAATTCAAATTAAATTAATGGACGTTTTACGCAAACAAAACAGAGAAAGTAAAACGAAAGCATTTTTTTTTTGAAACAAAATTGTATTGATTTTGAAAGAGGGCCTATATAGGCAATTTGTGTACAAGGAGACAAAAATCCTAGTAAGAGGAAATTGTCGAGAAAACAAAGAAAAGCTATGAAGGAAAAGTCCTATTGATTTTAATTCCGCTACTGTCATTATGCCTTCAAGCATCTCATCTCCCGCTGTCGGATAGAAGTGATTAGCTTGTTCAGTCCTTTGAACTTGGATGAAGCTGTCTGAGAGCGGGACATAGTCATACGCTTTGATCCCTAATTTTTGCCTGGACCGCCTTTTCAGGTTTTCAGTCCACCAGGATACCCTTTCTTGCCCAAGCCGCCTTTTCAGGTTTTTCGACTTGCCGGGTGTACATTTTTTTATATGTTTATCCCTAATTTTTGCCCGAACCCTTTTGGTTCGCCGGGATGCCCTTACTTTTGCCTAGGTACGTCGACCTAGCGGGTCTCTTTTATGCGTAGTATTTTTTGACTATGTCTGCATTCACGGGATGCGGGAAGTCCTCGCCATCCATCGTAGCAAGTATCATGGCTCCACCAGAGAATACCTTCTTAACTACAAATGGCCCTTCGTATGTGGGGGTCCATTTGCCCCTGGGATCACTTTGTGGTAGAATGATACGCTTGATCACCAAGTCGCCGATTTGATACACCCGTCTCTTGACCTTTTTGTTGAATGCCTGGGTCATGCGCTTCTGATATATCTGTCCATGACAAACAGCCGCAAGTCTCTTTTCATCAATCAAATTTATCTGATCGAGTCGAGTTTGAATCCATTCTTCCTCGTCTAAACCTGCCTCTTTCATGATTCTTAGAGACGGAATCTGAACTTCCACTGGTAAGACGGCTTCCATTCCGTAGACTAAAGAGAAAGGAGTTGCTCCTGTCGAAGTGCGTACTGAAGTGCGATAACCATGAAGAGCAAATGGTAACATCTCATGCCAGTCTTTGTACGTCACCGTCATCTTTTGTATGATCTTCTTGATATTTTTATTAGCAGCCTCCACAGCACCGTTCATCTTTGGCCGGTACGGAGAAGAGTTATGGTGTTTTATTTTGAACTGCGTGCAGAGTTCAGTAATCATCTTGTTGTTCAAATTGGTGCCATTGTCAGTGATAACTCTTTCAGGGACGCCATATCGACAAATGAGATTATTTTTGATGAACCGTGCCACCACATTCTTGGTGACAGAAGCAAACGAGGCTGCCTCTACCCACTTTGTAAAGTAATCAATAGCAACCAGAATGAAACGATGTCCATTAGAAGCAGTAGGTTTAATCTCTCCAATCATGTCAATGCCCCACATTGCAAAAGGCCAAGGGGCTGTCAACACGTGTAATGGAGCAGGAGGCACATGTACTTTGTCCGCATAGATCTGGCACTGGTGACAAGTTCTGGAGTGATGGTGGCAATCAGCTTCCATGGTAGACCAATAATACCCTGATCTCAGGATCTTCTTGGCCATTGTATGTCCACCAGAGTGAGTCCCAAAAATACCGTCATGCATGTCTTCCATAATCTTTTCTGCTTCCTTCTTATCCACACAGCGAAGCAAAGTCGAATCATGATTACGTTTGTATAATATTCCATTACTCAAAAAGAACTTAGCGGAGAACTTCCTCAGAAATTTTCTGTCATTGATGGATGCCCCTTCAGGGTATTCCTGAGTTTCTAAATATCTTTTTACTTCGTGGAACCAAGGTTTCTCTTCTACTTCAGCAGCGTTAAGTTCGTAACAATATGCTGGTTCATCTAGTCGTTCAATGGTGATCCTGGGAGCTTCATTGTCCCATCTGACTCTGAACATAGATGACATGGTGGCCAATGCGTCCGCCAACTGATTTTCTTCCCGTGGAATATGTTCGAATGTAATCTCTTCAAAGTATGGGATTAATGTCATCACCCGCTCTCGATAAGGGATGAGATTTGGATGTCTAGTATCCCATTCTCCTTTGATCTGACTGATTACCAAGGCTGAATCTCCGTACACACTCAAAAACTTGATTCCCCGATCTATAGCAGCCTTGAGTCCCAAAATACATGCTTCGTACTCAGCCATATTATTGGTACAATGAAAGCATAGTCTAGCAGTGAAAGGTGTATGGTAACCCCCGGGAGAAATAATTACAACCCCAACACCATGGCCCAATGCATTAGAAGATCCATCAAAAACCATAGTCCATCGGGATCCCAATTCGGGTCCTTCGTCCGGTCCAGGTTCTTCATAATCAGTAACAAGCATGACATCCTCATCTGGAAACTCAAAATTCATAGATTGGTAATCGTCCACCGCTTGATGAGCCAAATGATCGGCTAGCACGCTTCCTTTGATTGCTTTCTGGGTAGTATAGTGGATATCGTACTCTGTTAAGATCATCTGCCATCTCGTTATTCTTCTGGAGAGGGCAGGTTTCTCGAATATGTATTTGATGGGATCCATCTTAGAAATCAACAAAGTGGTATGACTCAACATATACTGTCTTAGTCGGCGAGCAGCCCAGGCCAAAGCACAGCAAGTTCTCTCGAGCAGTGAGTATCTTGTTTCACAGTCGGTAAACTTTTTGCTCAGGTAGTATATGGCATGCTCTTTTCGACCAGACTCGTCATGTTGCCCCAACACACACCCCATTGAATTTTCTAACACGGTCAAATACATGATTAGAGGTCTTCCTTCAACTGGTGGCATCAGGATCGGAGGTTCCTGGAGATACTTCTTGATTTTGTCAAAAGCTTCTTGACATTCGTCATTCCATATCATCTCTTGATTCTTCCTCAGTAGTTTGAAGATGGGTTTGCAGGTAGCAGTTAAATGGGAGATAAACCGGGCGATGTAATTCAAACGCCCCAAGAAACCTCTGACTTCCCTATCTGTACGGGGCACTGGCATTTCTTGAATGGCTCTCACCTTAGCCGGGTCAACCTCAATTCCTTTACTACTGACAATAAAGCCCAAGAGTTTACCGGATCTTACTCCAAAGGTGCATTTGTTCGGGTTCAATCTCAGCTTGTATTTCTTCAACCTCTCAAACAGTTTGTATAAATGATCGAGATGTTCTTCTTCAGTATGAGATCTGGCTATCATGTCGTCCACATACACTTCTATTTCATGATGGATCATGTCATGGAACAAAACCACCATAGCACGCTGGTACGTTGCCCCCGCGTTCTTTAAACCGAATGGCATTACTTTATAACAGAAAGTGCCCCATTGTGTCACGAACGTGGTTTTCTCCATGTCCGCCGGCGCCATTTTAATCTGGTTATAACCTGAGAACCCATCCATGAATGAGAATACCTTGTGTTGAGCGGTATTATCTACTAGAACATCAATGTGCGGAAGTGGAAAGTCATCCTTGGGACTCGCTTTATTCAAATCTCTGTAATCTACACACCTTCGCACCTTACCATCTTTCTTTGGCACTGGTACTGTAAGACCCCAATTTTGGTCCCTAAGATCCCTCATGGCCCATATCATATCATATCATGGCCTCAAGGATCATTGCATGCCTTAGCTTCCCTCCTAGTGGGTAGATTGCCTTGTGGGTTGATTCTTGATCATCAAGCATGCCTTGCATTTGTATATCTTTGCCTTTCATATGTTTATTAACCAAAAAGTACAAAAATATTGTCAGTTTAACCTTGTTGCTTGCAGTTGAAGCAATCATCAGCAATTAGGTCAAAGACAGTCAACAGACAGTCAAAGCAATGGATGGTGGCCATTCTTGCAGAATTTGGGCACCATGATCAATAATCAAAAGTTCATACAACTTGGGACATCATTTGGAATCAAGTTCTCAAAGAATTAGGGTTTGGAATTCATCAGAAGTGGTTCAATCATGCAAAACCTTAGAAAAGTCAACAGCAAGTCAAACTTGGTCAACTGTGGATTTAATCAATGATTTGATGGATGGAATTGATTTGAAGGAGCTCATTCATGTCCCAATAAGCCTCATCTATCATGTCAAACCTCATCATGGAAGAAAATCAAGTCAAACAGAAAATTTCCTAAAATAGAAAGTGGACCTGTAATTTCAACTGCCAAAAATAGTAACTTCTTGATCCTCAACTTACATCATGATACAAGCTTCAAATGAATTTTTGCCCAACATGAAAGTTGAAGATCTTGTTTTCCCATTTTCAAAAAGTCCAAGAACTCTCAAATCCCATGTGTGGTTGTCAAGATATGATCAATTCAATTTCACAAATTTTTGAACTTCAACAAGCCATATCTCATGAACCACAAGTCCAAATTTGATGGGGTTTTTCCTACAAGTCCTATTTAATCCCCTCCTTCCAAAATGCATTCATCATGAACCAAAACCTTGCCAATCAAAATGCCATTTTTGAGCTTGACTTTATTCATTTCAAGTGTGCAAAATGTTGACTTTTGGATTTAGCTATTTTTAAGCAATTTGGCCTTTTGGGATCTGTTTTAAATGATGTTTGAAACTTGTTCACAAGCCCAATTCGTGCAGACTTCATACCCCATGTGCAAGTGGATGCAAAGTTAGCAAAAATGCAAATTGGCTTCATTTAACATAAACATGATTAGCATTTGTTAAACCAATGTTAAACAGATGTATATAAGTTATTTTCTGTCATTTGCCAACCCTAGAGAGCTAGCAGCAGCCATAACAAAACCAGAAAACTCTCACTCTCTCATTTTTCCATTTGGCTCACTTTGCATTTTTTCTGCTAAACTCTCCAAGAACCACGAGCACCCTTGGTATTTTCATCAGTTGCCAACATTTTTGAAGCATTCTCAATCCTCTTTTGGTGACTGTAAACAAAGGAAAGGTAGCTGCTACATCAACACCCTCCAATGGCAGATTTCGAACCAGTTTGTTTCAAGCAAGTTTGAGCTAAAGTTCTTCAAGAATCCTTCAACACTAACCATAATCTACACCTATTTCAAGCTGCATCATCCAAATAACCACTGTTGCTCCATTTTCTTCAAATCAAGTGAGTTTTTCGACTTCCTTATTTTTCCAAATCTTGCTATGCATCATGTAGGTCTTACTTTGCTGATTATTTTGAGCTATGAGTTTGTGAAAATGGTTGGATATTTGTGAAGATATGTCGATTTGAAAGTTGATGCTCATGGATGTTTTGCATGTTGCTCCTTATTTAGTTTGTTTTAATGATAATGGTTGCTGGATTTGTATTATGCATGCTTTGCTGATTCGATTGGTGTGGCTATTTGTTGTTTCTGGGCATTTCGAATTTTCGATTGATGAGATGATGAACCACTGTAGCGCTCAAAACCCTGTACTGTTCAAAACCCTAAAATTTCCCAGAACGTTGGAAATGCATTTGGCTGTTGTGGTATCGCGTTTGCATGAGGAATTCCACTGTTTCGTTGCCATAACCTGTCGCCGGTTGACACCTCACCCAGCTGCTACGCAGCGTTTCACTTAACTCCCTCCATTATTACCATTTTGCCACCGTGCTCCTTCATTTAATTAATCATATTGTTAAATAATATTTCATTTCAATGTTATTTCATTTTTGTTACACAATTTTACAAAAATCACATTTCGCTCATTTTAATTCCAAAATTCATGAAATTTTTTCCATCATTTTCACATGAATGTCTATTATTTAATCATGATTTTTGCTGAATTTTGGTTGGCTGGATTTTAAATGGCTCTAGGTTTCTTGTCATGTATGCTCATTTGACACCTTTTGCCAAAACCTTTGTGAAATGATGAGGATGTATCCAATGATTCTGAAATTTTTTGTGCATAATCTACACTCATTCATCTTCATTTTGATGTAAAGTTTGTGCATTTATCATATGTGGTTTGTGAGATATGAATTTCTGAAGTAGGATGTGACAATTTGTGTCACACCAATGTTATGCAATTTCTTGATTTTTGTTCACATGCTTCATGACCTCCAAATGATCCAAAATTTTGCATGATTGTTCTCTCATATGTCTAGTTTGTGTATGAATTTTCCTGGATTTAATCATGCCATTTCCTATTTGTTTGTGAATTTTCTTCTCTGCCTAGTCAATTGTTGACCTTGTGTGATGCATCTTGCCAAATCCTTTGTGAAATTCTCATATCTTATTGGATGATCATGAAATTTTACATGTGCATACTAGACATCTTGAGCTTTGCATTGGTGTTAATCCCATCCATTTCTCATCTGTTTTCATTTTGTTATGATTTTTTGAAGATGACACATGTTTTGTTGACTTCTTTGTGCACATTTGAAATTGTGTTGACTTCCTGATTTTAATTGACCATCTTCCCATGATCCAATTGAGCTGAAATTTCATATGCATGCTATGTTATGGATTGTGATTGAGTATGAATTATTTCATAATTTTTGGAGTTGATTATGTTTGCTTTTGAGCTTGGTCTTGCTGTTGACCTTTTGTGTGCTCCCTCTTGCCATGTTTTGACTTCTTTGGTCTATAAAATGATGATGATGCATGATATAAACTTGAAACCAATTGTGCTTGTTTCTTAAATGTTTGAACTTGACTTTGGTTGACTATTGTTTGCTGTTTTGACTTTCCCTTTTGTTTTTGACCCTAGGCTTGTCCTAGTGGTCTTTTGGACTTATGTTGAGTCCATCTGTTTCAGGTTAAGCATAGTGCTTCAAAGAAACCATTGCAAATTTGTTTGAGTTTGATTATATCATGTGCTAACCTTTGTTTTGTAGGTGGTATGACTCATATGAGTTGGGTCTTGTGCTTTTGCACTTCTGATTATTGTTAACTGTTGATTCATTTCCTTCTGATTTAAATTGTTGAAACTGTGTACTGATTAGTTTGACTATTTCAGGTACCCTTTTAGTTGCTTAAGTTCTTTGAACTTGCTTTCTTTGCTATTTAGCATTTTGCTTTGAGGTAATCCCTCTTTCTTCATGTAGTCTGGAGACCCGGCCTGTTATTTGGCCAGGCAACTGTCTGAAGTCCTCCTTAAGAGGCAATGCTTGTGTGTGTTTATATTTGTCCCAAGCAGGAAAAGTCCTTCAAGTAAGGCAATTGGTGGATATAAGAGATAAGTAATCTATCTCCCACTATTCAGTGAGTTTTCTCCTTGCTCCCATTACATGGTTGTAGCCTTGAGATATTAGCCCAAGATCTATCGAGTCAATAATGTGGAAAGAGCTCCATCTTTCTGAGCTCCCACACTTTCTTAAATGCTCTCCCTGATCAGGGATAGAAGCAATGAGGCACACCCCTCATCTCCTTTCATCTGCTTCACCTTAGCCTCTCAATGGCAAGGTTAAGAGCAAATCTTTGACCCTATTCCAGTTGGCCTCAGTGCCTTAACCCTCTTGTGTGAGCCTCTTTGTTTGGCTATAGAGTGTGCTGTTTGATATTCATTGATTGATTGATTACTTCATATGCACATGTTTGCTTGTATGCTTTATGCATTTATCATCATCATTAACTGCTCATTAATGCACAATCATCTCATTTGTCTTTGTGATGCTATCTTTGTTGTTTGCCCATTGAGGACAATTGTAAGACCATTCCTTTGGCATTTGATCCTATGATATGGAAGGATAGAGTGTAAGACCTTATTGGTCACTCATATCTTCTGTTGTTTGTTTGATTGTATGTGAGGATGCAGTTATAAGTCCCTGTAAGTTGGCATCTGCTTTTCTGTGATCATAAGTTGCTTTGTTCGATTGTATGTGAGGTTTGCAATTATAAGTCCCTGTAAGTTGGCCTTTGCTTTCCTATGATCCTGTTGTTTGTTTTGTTCTTGTATGTGAGGATCCATTGTAAGTCCCTGTAATGTGGCATTGGTATTCCTATGAGCATGTGTGTGGTTAACCTAAGTCCAGACAGATTGGCAGTTGACTTCCATATTTCATCCTTTGTTTTCTTTGGAGGAGATTAGTGTAAGTCCATTGAGTGGCATCTGATATCCCGTTCTGTTTTAGGAGATTGGTATAAGCCCAATGATTGGCATCCGGTATCCGCTTTTTGGATTTCATCCTTGTTTGTTTGTTATTATCCATTGCTATTCCAAAGGACATACTTGAATCATCTTCTATATGATTTCAAGAAGTGAACCTTCTAAGAAGTTTTACAATCCACCTTCATCCATTCATCCTCATTATGTCCTAAACCTTTTCACACCTTTGCTTTTAAATTTGAGATAAGTGTTGTGCAAACATCTTCATGTTTTTCTAACTAAAAACCTGGACCCAAGTCCTTGACTTTTTCAAACCCATTTCATAATACTTCTTCGAATTAATCTTAATCATACTTTGATTCCATTTTCATAATCATAATCAATTAACTTCACCCATTCACTTGTTTTGGCTTTGTCCATTGTTAATCTTTTCATACATGAGCTATAGGTTTGATTTATCTTAGTGGTTGATGTTAATCTCACCTTTTGTCCTTAGTGATTGAATTGTAAGTCTTCCTTGCCTATTATAGGGTTAACCCCTCCCTGGCAAGTTGAAGCTTTTGTCACATGGTGGACTTGTTGTTTGTATAAGGTTGAGTTTTCTCCCGTGGATAACGTAAGACCTTAGGGTTTGTGTTTAAAATTGAACCCAACTCACTTTTGGAAATCTTTTAGCCGAACTACGGCGTTTTGATCCTTACCTTTGATGGAAGGTACGTAGGCAGCGGGTTCATCCGTTCAAACCCAATAAAATTGTATATTCTTTTCTCATCATCCCAATCATGTTTGCACAATATTTATGTCATAACAAATAACAATTTTTACAACAAGTGTGAAAAGGGCTCCCTAGGAGTACCTAGGACGTAGTGGGTGCCTAACACCTTCCCATTGCGTAATTTACCCCTTACCCAGAATCTCTGATCTTTTTATTAGTTTTCTACGTGTAAAACTTCTTAGGCTTTTGTTCGCTTTTTAGCCAATCCTTTGGATAAATAAAAGTGCGGTGGCGACTCGAAATTTCATTGTATCCCTTGCTTATGATTTAATCGATAAATCATACAGCGACGAATACACCGCTACAGAAAAGTGGCGACTCTGCTGGGGATCGAACCCAGAATCTCTGGTTGTATTGCCTACTTTTCACCCTTGTTGTGCTATATTATTATCTGTTATTTGACATATTTTTGTATAATTTGGGATCACTGTATTGATTGTAATGTGTGAATTGCTTGATATACAATTGCTGTTTGCTTTGGTGATCTGTGAGATGAGTTCTGTACCCGGACTCGAGTGCACTCTAGGATAGGAGAATGGCATAGTCTTGTTGACTGGTGTGGAGTATTCCTTAGCCAACTGACTTGCGAGTCCATTCACTTGGTGGAGGTCATGTTGGATTAATAATGTCACACAAGTTATTTGTGGTTAGGCATTATTCTTTCAATCATGTGCCGCAGAAGCCAAGGACCTTAGTTTACCAAACCCATCTTGGCCTATTTTTAGGACCGTAGTGCGGAGATTGTTCAGATGTCAGTTCTGATACGATTGTTACGCGATACTACACTCATAAGAGTTTCTCTTGAGAATATTCTTGGAATACGAGTATTCGTTCCTCCGATAATATTCGAAAGATGGAACGATGATTATGGGAACCTCTGATAGAACATGTCTGGCAGGTTTAAACCCTAGTACACTCCCTTTGGGTGGTTCTTAACCGAGACTCCATGCTCGTGACTCTCAACAAACCCGTGATTCGTGGTTGAGTCGTTCAAACATTGTTAATATCAATGGATCCCGGATCAGGTGTAAAACCTAAAATCCACCAAAGCGGCTGGTTGATATTAAGAATGTTAGAGCCGGTTCATGTACCGTTAATATCAATGGAACTTGGGTGTTGATAAGGTGAAAACCTAAATCCACCAAAATGGATGATTGATATTAGGGATACATAGAGCTTTCCCACGACCTTTGTTTGGCGTGCTTTGCTTGATCCTTGAGTGTGTTTGTTGCATTCATGCATTCACGCATTCATCCGCATTCATGTCATCAAAAGAGAAAATTTTCAAGGAACTTAAAGGGTTATTTGCAAAATTTTCAGACATGGAAAGACCGAAAAGGCATACAAAGAAGTACAGCTTTAAGCAGCCCGATGTAAAAGAGTTAAGGAATCTGACATCGTATGTATTAGATCCCTTGGGTTTCAAAGCTCGCTATGGGAAGCTTCTGCCGCTGCTCACCACTCAGGTTGACGAAGGGTTGATGAGTACCTTGGCTCAGTTCTATGATCCCTTGCATCACTGCTTCTTATTTCCGGACTTCCAGTTGTTGCCGACTTTGGAGGAGTATTCTCACCTTATTGGGATTCCGATTCTGGATCAAGTGTCGTTCAGTGGCCTAGAGAGTATTCCATCTGCTCGAGAGATTGCTAGTCTGTTGCACATAGATGAAGATCTGATTAGAGCTAATCTGACTACCAAAGGCGGAATTCAGGGTTTTCCTTCCGAGTTCCTCATTGCCCAAGCTACCTTTTATGGGAAGGCCATGAGTGAGGATGCCTTTGAGGCTCTATTTGTGTTACTCATCTATGGATTGGTGCTGTTTCCCAACTTCGACAAGTTCGTGGATATGAATGCCATTAGGATCTTTTCAGTCCTTAATCCAGTTCCGACCTTGTTGGGTGATGCATATGTCTCCATGCATCTGAGAAATATGAAGAATGGAGGAGTTATTGTCTGCTGTCTACCCCTGCTGTACAAGTGGTTTATTTCGCACTTGCCTCAGACAGTTGCTTTCAAGGAGAACAAGGGATGTCTACGGTGGTCTCAGAGACTCATGTCTCTCACCAATGATGATATCACCTGGTATGATCGCGTGTATGATACCGTCCAGATCATCGACTATTGTGGTGAATTCCCGAATGTGCCTCTTCTTGGTACATGTGGTGGGATTACCTACAATCCTATTCTCGCACGTCGTCAGCTTGGGTTCCCCCTGAAGGATAAACCCCATAACATTCTGTTAGAAGGTGTATTCTTCCAGGAGGGTAAAGATCCCCAAGGCCTGAAAGCCAGATTTGTCCGTGCTTGGCGCAGTATTCGCAAGAAGAGTAGGAATGAATTGGGTCCGAAGAACTGCATTGCTTTGGAACCCTACACCTCTTGGGTCAGACAGAGGGCTGCTACCTACTTGATGCCGTATGATTATCCAAGACCTACACCGTTGGATGTGGTTGGGCCTTCAACCCTCCCTACCCAACGTGTAGAGGAGTTGAGAGAGGAGGACCTTTCGCGTGCCTGGATCCGTGAGAGGGAGGAATTGTTGCAGCAGCTTAAGGAGAAAGATGCGATGATCGAATTTCTCGAGCACCGAGTGATCGACGATCCGAACGACGCTTGGACTTCTCTGCTTCCTCAGTCTTCCAAATTCTGGAAGAGGAAGTATGATCGACTTGCTAAGGAGAAGGCTGATATGGAGGCTGCCTATGAGAGAGAGATCAAGAAGTTGTGCACTTCTCGTCCTCCAGCATCCCGAGCTTCTAGGGATCCATAGGATGTCATTTACCTTCTCTCTTTGTAATAATCAAAAATGCTGTACTTCTTTGTTTTAATATATTGAATAGAAATATTTTCCATGAGTAATCAAAATGTTTAAATATTCAAAATATTGCAAACAATACCCTAAGGGTTCCTTGAAAACAAAGCATTTGCACAAGCATTTCATGCATCATCCTTGCATAAGCAGGTACCCCTTTTGTTTCTGGTCTTCTGTTCCTAATCTTGTGTTCTTCATTTATTTTGAAGACAAGCTGACTCACCGGTACTATACAAGGGTCAACTCCGCCAGAGTCATGGAGCAATTGGAACAAGAGAACAGAGAGCTAAAGGAAGAGGTCGCCAGACTTGGCGCTTTGATGGAGCAACTCCTTGCTGCCCAGAATCAGCCTACTCCGCCTCCAGCAACTCCTCCCCAGAGGACAGTTATATCTGAAGTAGCTACTTCAACGGTGCCAGTCAGTGCCCATCAGCCCAATGTTATGCCTCCCGGTTTTCCTTGGGGGATGCCTCCAGGCTTTATGCCTGATCTGCCAGCTCCAACATTCGCTCATATGCCGGCATCTAGCCCGGTCCCTATTCCCGTTCCTCCTGTCGTGCATACCATGCCTAGGGTAGACGACACCATCTATCACTCTGAGGCTTCTGAGGGCTCAGATGTTCACGAAAAGATGGACGCAATGAACGATCAATTCCTCGAGCTGAGAAAGGAATTGAGGACTCTTAGAGGCAAGGATCTCTTCGGCAAGTCAGCAGCCGAACTCTGCCTAGTTCCCGGTGTTAAAATACCAGTTAAATTCAAGGTCCCAGACTTTGAAAAATACAAGGGGAACACCTGTCCGTTAGCACACCTGGTCATGTACGCCAGGAAAATGTCAACACAAACTGATAATGATCAACTCTTGATCCATTATTTTCAAGATAGTTTGTCTGGTGCCGCTCTCAGATGGTACATGGGCCTGGACAGTGCTAACATTCGGTCTTTCAACGACCTTGGCGAAGCTTTCGTCAAGCAATATAAATACAACGTCGATATGGCGCCTGACCGAGATCAACTCAGGTCCATGTCACAGAAAGATAAGGAATCGTTCAAGGAGTACGCCCAAAGATGGCGTGAGCTGGCAGCTCAAATCACCCCACCGTTGGAAGAAAAAGAGATGACCAAGATTTTTCTGAAAACTCTTGGTTCATTTTATTATGAACGAATGGTGGCAAGCGCTCCCTCTGATTTCACCGAGATGGTGAACATGGGGATGCGTCTTGAAGAAGGGGTCCGTGAAGGACGGTTGGCCAAGGATGACAGTTCCTCCTCTAAACGATATGGAGCGTTTAAGAGGAAAGAAGGGGAAGCACATGCCGTGCAGTCTCAGCCGAAGCATAGAAGACCCTCTGTTCAGAGGAAGCCTGCACGTCGTGCCGGACATCAGCACCAGGTGGCTCATATAGCACCTGTATTCAAAGATAATGCTCCGCAGTATCAGCCTCAGCAATATCAGCATCAACAGCAATATCAACAACCGCAATACCAACAGCAACAGCAACGTCCACAGCAACAGGCTTACCAGCCTCGTGGAAGTACAACCAATCAAGCTAATGTGAACTATGATAGGAAGAAGGTCAGCTTTGATCCGATTCCGATGACATATGCCGAGCTTTATCCCTCCTTGTTGGAGAGGAAATTGGTTTCTCCCAGGGATCCTCCTGCTATTCCTGCAAATCCACAATGGTGGTACAAGCCAGACCAACATTGTGTCTATCATTCCGGTGCTCCGGGCCACAACGTTGAGAACTGTTTCCCGTTGAAGACTAAGGTGCAAGACCTTATGAGGAGTGGAATTCTAAGTTTTGAAGACTCTAGCCCGAACGTCACCAAGAACCCATTGCCTTCGCATGGGAAATCTGTCAACATGATCCAGGAGGACCTTGGGAAGTACAAGGTTAGATACGTCAGCCATATCAGGCAGTCGTTGGTTGATTTACATAAGATGCTGTGTCAGCACAGCTATTTGGAGCATAACCATGACAAGTGCCGCGTCTGCTCGGTCAACCGTTTGGGTTGTGACCAGGTTCGCAAGGAACTTCAAAAGCTGTTGAATGAGGGTACCATTGAGATTCTGCAGAATCGCAATGTTGATACAGTTGAACCTGAGGTGAATGTCATATCACCAGTGTTCAAGCTGCCAGAACCAGTTGTTATTCGCTACAATAGCAACAAACCGAAGACTTCCCCTGCTTTGATCATCAAACCGGCCGGTCCTGTGCCGTATTCATCTGATAAAGCCGTACCTTTCCGGTACAATCCTGTTGCTGTCCAGGATGGGGTCGAAGTACCTTTGCCTTCCACTTCTGTGACCACTATTGCTGATGTTAGTGGGTTGACCCGCAGTGGTCGAGTATTTTCTGCACCGGCTAAAGCTACTGTTTCTGATACTGTTGAGCGTCCGGTTGGGACTGCTGTGAATGTTCAGAATCCGGCACTTGATGTTGCCAAACCCTCCTCCTCCGTACAAAAGACTCCTGTTTCTTCAGGTGGCCCGAGTGGCATTGTTGATGAAGAATCTGATGAGATGCTGAGGCTCATCAGAAAGAGTGAGTACAATATTGTAGACCAGCTTCTACATACGCCCTCCAAGATTTCCATTCTTTCTTTGTTGCTGAATTCAGAACCCCATAGGGAGTCTCTGCAGAAGGTCTTGGATTTGGCGTACGTTGATCACGACGTCACCCTGGAACAATTTGATAGCATTGTTGCAAACATTACTGCTTGCAACACTTTGAGCTTTTGTGACGCTGATCTCCCTGAGGAGGGAAGAGACCACAACATGGCCTTACATATCTCTATGAATTGCAAATCTGATGCAATATCCAATGTGTTGGTGGACACTGGATCTTCTCTTAATGTATTGCCAAAATCCACACTCTCTCGATTGTCATATCAAGGTCCTCCTATGAGGCAAAGTGGAGTTGTTGTGAAAGCTTTTGATGGGTCGCGCAAGACCGTGATCGAGGAAGTTGATCTCCCAATCAAGATAGGACCAAGTGATTTCCAGGTTACTTTTCAAGTAATGGATATCCACCCATCTTACAGCTGTCTCTTGGGCAGACCATGGATTCACGAGGCTGGCGCCGTGACATCCACCCTACACCAGAAGCTGAAGTTTGTGAAAAATAAGAAATTGGTTGTAGTAGGGGGAGAAAAGGCTCTCCTGGTCAGTAATTTGTCTTCTTTCTCGTACATTGATGCCGAGGATGAAATTGGAACTCCATTCCAAGCTTTATCTATAGATGAACCAATCGAGAAGAAGTCTCCTTCATTCACTTCCTACCGTGATGCAAAGCTGGCCATTGAATGTGGTGCAGTTGCTGGATTAGGGAAAGTGCTTGAACTCGAAGATAATCGATCCCGGGCTGGCATTGGCTATGGTTCTGGGGCATTCAACGAGCAAGGTTTGTTCACCAGTGGAGGATTCATTCACGCCGATCAACCTGCAGAAGAGGAAGTTGCTGCTATCATTGAAGAAGAAGATGCAGAAGACTTGAACAATTTTGTTATTCCTGGTGGTGTCTGCCACAATTGGGTCGCTGTGGATGTTCCTACAGTTATCCATAGATCAGAGTAAATTGTTCACTTTGTTTAAAACCCTTTTCCCATGCCAAAAGGAGAAGTGATGACATTGTTGGCAAAGCATATATACAATGATGTTTTCATTCAATTTTTGCATTGTTAAACATTTGTTTTTCCTTTGTTTTCACTTTTTGCTTTTCTTTATGAAATCAGTGATCACAAAAAACCATAAAAACAAAAGCAATAAAAGCAAACATTTTTCATCTGCATAATGATTTGTTTGTTTAAATTCTAAAGTTTTTCTCTTAACCAAAATCATTATGCAGGTTGATCCTAAAACCCATTGAACATAATGATCCAACGCCATCTCCCAATTTTGAATTCCCTGTATTTGAGGCAGAGGAAGATGATGTTGAAGAGATTCCTGATGAGATTACCCGCCTCCTTGAGCACGAAGAGAAGATCATTCAGCCGCATCTCGAAGACTTGGAAACAGTCAACTTGGGGTCTGAAGATTGTGTTCGCCTGGTGAAGATTGGGGCACTTCTTGAAGAGTCTGTCAAGGAAGATTTGATCAGCCTGCTACGAGAATATTCAGACATCTTTGCTTGGTCCTATGAAGACATGCCGGGTTTAGATACAGATATTGTGCAACATTTCCTGCCTTTGAAGCCTGAGTGCGTGCCTGTGAAGCAGAAGCTCAGAAGAACTCATCCAGATATGGCAGTGAAGATCAAAGAGGAAGTTCAGAAGCAAATTGATGCGGGGTTTCTGGTGACTTCGACATATCCTCAATGGGTGGCCAACATTGTGCCTGTTCCTAAGAAGGATGGAAAAGTCCGTATGTGCGTTGATTACAGAGATTTGAATAAAGCTAGTCCAAAAGACGATTTTCCTCTACCACACATTGACATGTTGGTAGACAATACAGCCAAATTCAAAGTTTTTTCCTTTATGGACGGATTTTCCGGATATAATCAAATCAAGATGGCACCAGAGGATATGGAGAAGACAACATTCATCACACCTTGGGGAACATTCTGTTATCGAGTGATGCCCTTCGGTTTGAAGAACGCCGGAGCCACGTATCAACGAGCTATGACTACCTTGTTTCATGATATGATGCACAAGGAGATAGAAGTCTATGTTGATGATATGATTGCTAAGTCCCGAACGGAAGTGGAGCATATTGAGCATTTGTTGAAGCTTTTTCAGCGTTTGAGGAAGTTCAAACTTCGCCTGAATCCGAACAAATGTACTTTTGGAGTCCGTTCCGGCAAGTTATTGGGTTTCATTGTAAGTGAAAGAGGTATTGAGGTTGATCCTGCAAAGGTCAAAGCAATACAAGAGATGCCCGCACCCAAAACTGAGAAGCAAGTCCGAGGTTTTCTTGGCCGCTTGAACTACATTTCCAGATTTATATCCCACATGACTGCCACATGTGCGCCGATATTCAAGCTCCTCCGGAAAGATCAGTCTCATGATTGGACCGAGGATTGCCAGAAAGCTTTCGACAGTATCAAAGATTATCTGTCTGAACCTCCGATTTTGTCTCCGCCTGTGGAAGGAAGACCTCTGATTATGTACTTGACAGTTCTTGAAGACTCGATGGGTTGTGTACTCGGTCAACAAGATGAATCAGGAAAGAAGGAGTTTGCTATATACTACCTCAGTAAGAAGTTTACTGATTGTGAGTCTCGGTACTCTACGCTTGAGAAGACGTGCTGTGCTTTGGCTTGGGCTGCTAAGCGTTTGCGCCAGTACATGATAAATCATACAACTTGGTTGATATCCAGAATGGATCCAATTAAGTATATCTTCGAGAAGCCTGCTTTAACTGGGAGGATTGCCCGTTGGCAGATGTTGTTATCCGAGTATGATATTGAGTATCGAGCTCGGAAAGCTATCAAAGGTAGTATCTTGGCTGACCACTTAGCGCACCAGCCAATTGAAGATCATCAGTCTGTTCAGTATGACTTCCCTGACGAAGAAATTCTGTATTTGAAGATGAAAGATTGCGATGAGCCTACACTTGATGAAGGTCCGGAACCTGGTTCCAGATGGACGATGGTGTTTGATGGCGCTGTTAATCAATATGGAAATGGAATTGGGGCAGTGATTATTACTCCTCAAGGTTCACACATTCCGTTTACAGCAAGGCTAACTTTCAAATGCACGAATAACATGGCGGAGTATGAAGCCTGTATTATGGGACTTGAAGAATGCATTGATTTGAGAATCAAATATCTTGATGTCTATGGTGATTCGGCCTTGGTTGTCAATCAGATCAAGGGTGAATGGGAGACGAATCAGCCAGGTCTCATTCCGTACAGAGATTATGCAAGGAGAATTTCAACTTTCTTCACAGAAGTTGAATTTTATCACATTCCTCGAGAGGATAATCGGATGGCGGATGCCCTTGCTACGCTTGCTTCCATGATAGTTGTCAGATGGTGGAATGATGTCCCCAACATTACTGTGATGCGCTTGGACAGACCCGCTCACATATTTGCAATCGAAGAAGTGAAAGATGACAAGCCTTGGTATTTTGATATCAAGAATTTCCTCCAGAACCAGGTCTACCCGCCTGGGGCATCTGTGAAAGATAGGAAAACTTTGAGAAGGTTGTCAGGCAGTTTCTACCTCAGTGGTGAAGTGCTGTACAAGAGAAATTTTGATATGGTTTTGCTCAGATGCGTGGATAGACACGAAGCAAACCTATTGATGACTGAGGTCCATGAGGGTTCATTTGGTACTCATTCCAATGGACATGCCATGGCTAAGAAGATGTTGAGAGCAGGCTACTATTGGCTGACAATGGAGTCTGACTGTTGCAAGTATGTGAAGAAATGTCACAAGTGTCAAATTTATGCGGATAAGATACATATTCCTCCGACACTCCTGAATGTGATTTCATCACCATGGCCTTTCTCTATGTGGGGAATCGACATGATCGGCATGATTGAGCCGAAAGCGTCCAACGGTCATCGGTTTATTCTCGTAGCAATTGATTACTTCACCAAATGGGTTGAAGCCGCTTCGTACGCAAACGTAACCAGACAGGTGGTTGTGAAGTTTATCAAGAACCAGTTGATTTGCCGTTATGGTGTGCCAGAGAGGATCATTACTGATAATGGATCCAATCTGAACAACAAGATGATGGACGAGTTGTGCGCTGAATTCAAGATTGCACACCATAATTCCTCTCCCTACAGACCCAAGATGAATGGGGCTGTTGAAGCTGCTAACAAGAATATCAAGAGAATTATCCAGAAGATGACTGTCACGTACAAGGATTGGCATGAGATGCTGCCATTTGCTTTGCATGGATATCGTACGTCTGTACGCACTTCAACAGGGGCAACCCCTTTCTCTCTTGTTTATGGCATGGAAGCCGTTCTCCCAGTAGAGGTGGAGATCCCATCAATGCGAGTCTTGATGGAAGCCAAGTTGACTGATGCTGAATGGATTCAGAGTCGTTATGATCAGTTGAATTTAATTGAAGAGAAGCGATTAACTGCCATGTGTCATGGTCAGTTATATCAGCAGAGAATGAAGAAAGCATTCGATAAGAAGGTCAAGCCTCGTGTGTTCCGAGAAGGTGACCTCGTGCTCAAGAAAGTTTTGTCTTTCGCGCCCGATTCCAGGGGCAAGTGGACTCCAAACTACGAGGATCCATATGTTGTTAAGAGAGCCTTTTCAGGCGGTGCTTTGATGCTTACAACAATGGATGGGGAGGATTTCACTCGTCCTGTGAATTCAGATGCAGTTAAGAGATACTTTGCCTAGAAAAAAGTATATGCAAATGAAAAAAAGAATCAAAAACAGAATAGCTCGCTAAGTTGAAAACCCGAAAGGGCGGCTTAGGCAAAAATAAGCGTCTCGGTGGAGAACCCGCAAGGGTAATCCAGGCAAAAATTAGAGACTTGAAAAAAAGATATATATTTGCATCCCGCTAGATTGAGTACCTCATCCTGGGGCAATCTAGGCAAAAATTAGGGATTTGGCAAATAACTGCATCCTGACAAGACTTTCTGTTCCACAGTCGTCATTTCGTCAGAAGATTTTCGATTCATCGTCAACTGAAGCTTCGGATACATCGAGATTCAAATTGGTAGAGAAAGGATCATTATGTTCAATGTAGCCCTCTTCCAATATATATCACTGATTTCAAATTTGTACAGATCTATGGAGCCTTGCCATTTGCAGGCTACCATTCCATCAAATAAATTTGAGCTTTTTATCCAATTATTTGCACTCTTATTTGTTTCAATTCAACAAATGTTTTGCATGTTTTAAATTGATAAAATGTCATTGTTTTAAACAAATCAATTTTTCAAAAATTTTGTTTAAACAAAGTGAACATTCACAAGGTTGAAAGGATACTCAAGAATATCTCAGTGCTCTCCCGAGGGTGGCATGGTTCCCAACAGGTAAGACATTTGTTCATATTCCTGGTTTGGTGGTATCTTCTTTCTTCAGATCTTTGTTGGGGTTGTTCCTCAAACAGAGTTGTTGTTGGGTTATTCCCCAGTATAGCCGCAAGCAGAGTGTTGTTGAAGACTTCGTTTTTCCAGCAGCAGTTTTCCCAGCATGGGTGTTTCTTGTAGAAGTTTCGGCGGTTGATGGTTTGTCATCTTGGTGCCCCGTCACTTTCGCCAGTGGGTCGTCTGCCCCAGACTTTATTTGTCTCCTCAGCACAGTCATGAGTACAGCCATTGATTGGCATTCCCCTCCGAGTCGCGAGTAGAGCTGTTTGTTGATATCCCCATCGGATTTGCGAGCAGAGTTGTTATCACTCTTCCCAGTGCAGTTGCCAGCGGATTTGTCTGTTTCCTCAGCACGATTGTTTTCTTTTTGAAGACTTGGTAAGTCAGTGGTTTGATACCCGGTACTTTACCTTTTCCCCGGCAAAGTCGTCTGCGAAATTGTTGCTATCTCTCCATCAGAGTTATTCTCTTCAGCAGAGCAGGATTTGTTTTCCTACTCGATGTTTGATTGGGTTGAATCCCAGTATTGCAATCATCTTTTCCTCAGCATAGTCTGCAGAGTGTTTGTTGTGGCAGTTTCGCCCGTTGAACACTCCTTCAATCCCCAACATGGTCGGATGATGGCTCTAGCCTCCAGTGAACGGATTGATTTCCTGACTATTTGTGATCCTCAGTAGAGTGGTTTGTTGCAGAATCTACTTGTTGTGATCAGTTTGCTATGTATATCCTCCCCAAGTAGAGTGGTTTGTTGCAGAATCTACTTATTTGATCTGTCCCCCCTCAGTGGGTTGTTCCCCAAGAGAGTAGCCGACAGTTTTCCCCAGTAGAGTTGCTTATGCAGTTAAATTCTATTTGGATGATATCTTTCTCCCTCAGTGGGTTGTTCCCCAGTGGAGTTATTTGGATTTGCTGCTACAGCAGTTCGTGCTTATGCACTTGTTTGTTTCTCAGTTAACACTGGGATCTCCTGCAGATGCTTCGAGATTTTCTCTTGTTCCCCTACAGATTTGTCTTGGTGGCTGCTTTTGCCCGTTGCGACTTTCTGTACCCTGGATTGGGTTGTTTCCTGTTATCTCTGACCCTCTGCCTCTCCAGCAGTACCTGCAGATCTTTGCTTTACAGCATATAGATCTCCGCAGATTGGCTTTCCAGCTGGTTTTTCCCCTGGAAGTATAATACCGGACGTTTGATTCCTGAACCTGTTTGTGTTAGAATTGTTTGTTTTGTCAGCATTCATCAAACATAAATCACGCATTTTCATGCATATTCATAAACATTCAGATATTCATGTTGCATTTCTTGCCATATATCTTTTGTTTGTTGTTCCCTGCTATGGATGATATAGATCTCTTTATAGATCTTCCTAAAGCAGATGTCGGGTGTTAAAATCTCTCCATATAGAGTCAGCCCGTAAGCAGAAAATGTTGTCTTTCCTTCTGTAGTTCCCCACTGAGATATATCCTCGTGGATGACGGTTTCTTCCGTTTCCTCCCAACACATATATTGGGATGGAAGTTCCTATTTGAGTTATATCCTCATTAGGGCGTGTCTTGATTCAGTCTGTCTTTTCGGATTAGTCCCGAACTGGCTATTTGTCAGAAAGTCTTGTGCTTCCCAGTGGGTTGTTCCCCAGTGGAATCTTTTGGGCCTCTACCATCATACCGGTAGTTATAAGTCCTATCTTTCCTGGCTTTCTTGGCAGAATTTGTGGTTATACACCTTTTATTCTCCAGCCAGGGTTGTTGGTTTTCTACCCTCGTAACGGTAGTTGTAAATCCTATCTTCCTGCTCTTCAGCAGTTTGCGGTTTGTTATAAACCCTATTTTGGTTTCCCGTGCGGATTTGTGATTCATTCTATCCCCACGCGGAGTTGTTGGTTTTCTACCCCGTATTCGGTAGATGTAAACCCTAAATTTTGTGGTTATCTCCATTCAATATTTGATGTTGATTTTCCTTTGCCTGGATAAGTTGCTCAGATCAGCACTTATGTCCCCAGCAAGTCTTTTGTGGATAATTGCCGTATGCTAGCAATTTTATCCCCAGTGGGTCCTTTCACCGTATGCTAGTGATTTGTTCCCCGGATCATTGATTGTTTATCAATACATCCCCAGCTTGTCCCTGTGAATAATTGCCGGATGCTTGCAATTTATTCTCAGCAGATCGCCTTTCATTTACCCTTTTGTTGGTAATGTCTGTTGCTCCTTTTGATGGGTCATCATTATATACCTGGTTTGGTATCCCGATGCCTTTCTTTTCGGTTGATTTATCCTTTATTAACCCAGTAACCGGTTGTGGATAATCTTCCATGCGAGTATATTATTCACGGTCTGCCGGTAATGAATAATATATCTCATGCACTCTTCAGTCGAAGCATTTTGTGTTTCCCCAGTCGAGTAAGATTCGTTACTTTCCCTTTGTGGAGTCGAATATTTCCTTTGTTGTCGGATAATTGTCGGATGCTTGCAATTTATCCCTTCGAGTTGTCTTTCGTTTACCCGGATGCTTGGTATCGATTGTCTCTCTTGTTGGTTAGTCACCTATTACATACTTCGGTATCTCTGGTGTCTTTTCCTTTCGAGTATATTATTCACGGTCTGCCGGTAATGAATAATATGTCTCATGCGCTCTTTAGTTGGAATCCTTTGTTGATTTTCCCCAGCTGAGCAAGATTCGTATTCTTTGTAGAATCGAATATCCATCCTTTAACCAGTTTGTGTTCTGGATGATGAGTGTTTTGGCATATATACCAATTCACGTTTTCGGTGGATCACCTATTATATACCCAGTAACCGGTATCTCTGGTGTTTCCTACCATGCGAGTTTATTATCTACGTTCTGACGGTAATAGATAATATATCTCATGCGAGTATCTTATCCACGGTCTACCGGTAATGGATATTATATCTCATGCACTCTTTGGGTTTGTGTCCCCAGTTGAGTAAGATTCGTTTTCCCGTTGTGGATTTGAATGTCCATCCTGTAAGTCGATTTGCTTTTTCAAGCCCTCCTTTCGGATGATGAGTGTTTTGGCATATACACCAATTCACGTCTTTGGTTAGTCACCTATTATATACCCAGTAACCGGTATCTCTGGTGTCTTTTCCTTTCGAGTATATTATTCACGGTCTGCCG
Organism: Lathyrus oleraceus; assembly: GCF_024323335.1. NCBI lineage: Eukaryota > Viridiplantae > Streptophyta > Magnoliopsida > Fabales > Fabaceae > Lathyrus > Lathyrus oleraceus. The sequence goes on from NC_066585.1 coordinate 100,954,230, forward strand.
GTAATGAATAATATGTCTCATGCACTCTTGGATTAATCTTTTGTTTGTTTTCCCCTCAGAGTAAGATTCATATTCCTTGTGGAATTGAATGTCCACCCTAAAAACAAGTTTGCTTTTCTAGCTTTCTTCAGAACGATGTGTGTTTTGGCATACATACCAATTCACGTTTCGGTCGGTCACCTATTATATACCCAGTAACCGGTATCCCTGGTGTTCCCTCCTTTCTGCTCCCTATTATGACCTTGGTCCCCTGCGGAGTCAGATTTTTCTGAGTTTATGTACCTTTTCCAGGTCTTTCTCAGATGTTTGGTTGATTGATATCTCTCACCCTTATACCGGTCTTAGATATTCATTCTTCCTGAGTTTGTTACCCTTATACCGGTAACACCTCATTTGTTTGGTGCTTCCTCAGTGAAGTTTTTCTTTTTGCTTCTCCTCAGGAGTCAGCTTGTGTCTCTCCAATGGATTTATTTTCCTTTGGAATTCTTTCCCCCCAGTGTGAGTCCTTCACTCCCCAGTGAGTTCTCCAGTCTGTTTTCTGTTTCCCTAATCAGAGTCGTGTCTTGTTCACGCTGTGTCAGTTTTGTTTATTCCCAACTAGAGTCTTGTCAAAGTCTCTGTTCCTAGTGAGTGTATTACTCCGATGGATCGTCTTTTCTTCTGTGTGAATCATATTCCCCACAGAATTTGTGTCTTTTGCATGCATACATTTGCATCATGAGGTCTCTTAGGGACCAAAATTTGTCTCATTACTGTTATTTAAGCCCATTCTACCGCGTCGAGATGAAGATTTCTAAACTTCACTTCTCCGGCTAGAATGACCTTAAATAGGGGCATCTGTAAGACCCCAATTTTGGTCCCTAAGATCCCTCATGGCCCATATCATATCATATCATGGCCTCAAGGATCATTGCATGCCTTAGCTTCCCTCCTAGTGGGTAGATTGCCTTGTGGGTTGATTCTTGATCATCAAGCATGCCTTGCATTTGTATATCTTTGCCTTTCATATGTTTATTAACCAAAAAGTACAAAAATATTGTCAGTTTAACCTTGTTGCTTGCAGTTGAAGCAATCATCAGCAATTAGGTCAAAGACAGTCAACAGACAGTCAAAGCAATGGATGGTGGCCATTCTTGCAGAATTTGGGCACCATGATCAATAATCAAAAGTTCATACAACTTGGGACATCATTTGGAATCAAGTTCTCAAAGAATTAGGGTTTGGAATTCATCAGAAGTGGTTCAATCATGCAAAACCTTAGAAAAGTCAACAGCAAGTCAAACTTGGTCAACTGTGGATTTAATCAATGATTTGATGGATGGAATTGATTTGAAGGAGCTCATTCATGTCCCAATAAGCCTCATCTATCATGTCAAACCTCATCATGGAAGAAAATCAAGTCAAACAGAAAATTTCCTAAAATAGAAAGTGGACCTGTAATTTCAACTGCCAAAAATAGTAACTTCTTGATCCTCAACTTACATCATGATACAAGCTTCAAATGAATTTTTGCCCAACATGAAAGTTGAAGATCTTGTTTTCCCATTTTCAAAAAGTCCAAGAACTCTCAAATCCCATGTGTGGTTGTCAAGATATGATCAATTCAATTTCACAAATTTTTGAACTTCAACAAGCCATATCTCATGAACCACAAGTCCAAATTTGATGGGGTTTTTTCCTACAAGTCCTATTTAATCCCCTCCTTCCAAAAATGCATTCATCATGAACCAAAACCTTGCCAATCAAAATGCCATTTTTGAGCTTGACTTTATTCATTTCAAGTGTGCAAAATGTTGACTTTTGGATTTAGCTATTTTTAAGCAATTTGGCCTTTTGGGATCTGTTTTAAATGATGTTTGAAACTTGTTCACAAGCCCAATTCGTGCAGACTTCATACCCCATGTGCAAGTGGATGCAAAGTTAGCAAAAATGCAAATTGGCTTCATTTAACATAAACATGATTAGCATTTGTTAAACCAATGTTAAACAGATGTATATAAGTTATTTTCTGTCATTTGCCAACCCTAGAGAGCTAGCAGCAGCCATAACAAAACCAGAAAACTCTCACTCTCTCATTTTTCCATTTGGCTCACTTTGCATTTTTTCTGCTAAACTCTCCAAGAACCACGAGCACCCTTGGTATTTTCATCAGTTGCCAACATTTTTGAAGCATTCTCAATCCTCTTTTGGTGACTGTAAACAAAGGAAAGGTAGCTGCTACATCAACACCCTCCAATGGCAGATTTCGAACCAGTTTGTTTCAAGCAAGTTTGAGCTAAAGTTCTTCAAGAATCCTTCAACACTAACCATAATCTACACCTATTTCAAGCTGCATCATCCAAATAACCACTGTTGCTCCATTTTCTTCAAATCAAGTGAGTTTTTCGACTTCCTTATTTTTCCAAATCTTGCTATGCATCATGTAGGTCTTACTTTGCTGATTATTTTGAGCTATGAGTTTGTGAAAATGGTTGGATATTTGTGAAGATATGTCGATTTGAAAGTTGATGCTCATGGATGTTTTTGCATGTTGCTCCTTATTTAGTTTGTTTTAATGATAATGGTTGCTGGATTTGTATTATGCATGCTTTGCTGATTCGATTGGTGTGGCTATTTGTTGTTTCTGGGCATTTCGAATTTTCGATTGATGAGATGATGAACCACTGTAGCGCTCAAAACCCTGTATTGTTCAAAACCCTAAAATTTCCCAGAACGTTGGAAATGCATTTGGCTGTTGTGGTATCGCGTTTGCATGAGGAATTCCACTGTTTCGTTGCCATAACCTGTCGCCGGTTGACACCTCACCCAGCTGCTACGCAGCGTTTCACTTAACTCCCTCCATTATTACCATTTTGCCACCGTGCTCCTTCATTTAATTAATCATATTGTTAAATAATATTTCATTTCAATGTTATTTCATTTTTGTTACACAATTTTACAAAAATCACATTTCGCTCATTTTAATTCCAAAATTCATGAAATTTTTTCCATCATTTTCACATGAATGTCTATTATTTAATCATGATTTTTGCTGAATTTTTGGTTGGCTGGATTTTAAATGGCTCTAGGTTTCTTGTCATGTATGCTCATTTGACACCTTTTGCCAAAACCTTTGTGAAATGATGAGGATGTATCCAATGATTCTGAAATTTTTTGTGCATAATCTACACTCATTCATCTTCATTTTGATGTAAAGTTTGTGCAATTATCATATGTGGTTTGTGAGATATGAATTTCTGAAGTAGGATGTGACAATTTGTGTCACACCAATGTTATGCAATTTCTTGATTTTTGTTCACATGCTTCATGACCTCCAAATGATCCAAAATTTTGCATGATTGTTCTCTCATATGTCTAGTTTGTGTATGAATTTTACTGGATTTAATCATGCCATTTCCTATTTGTTTGTGAATTTTCTTCTCTGCCTAGTCAATTGTTGACCTTGTGTGATGCATCTTGCCAAATCCTTTGTGAAATTCTCATATCTTATTGGATGATCATGAAATTTTACATGTGCATACTAGACATCTTGAGCTTTGCATTGGTGTTAATCCCATCCATTTATCATCTGTTTTCATTTTGTTATGATTTTTTGAAGATGACACATGTTTTGTTGACTTCTTTGTGCACATTTGAAATTGTGTTGACTTCCTGATTTTAATTGACCATCTTCCCATGATCCAATTGAGCTGAAATTTCATATGCATGCTATGTTATGGATTGTGATTGAGTATGAATTATTTCATAATTTTTGGAGTTGATTATGTTTGCTTTTGAGCTTGGTCTTGCTGTTGACCTTTTGTGTGCTCCCTCTTGCCATGTTTTGACTTCTTTGGTCTATAAAATGATGATGATGCATGATATAAACTTGAAACCAATTGTGCTTGTTTCTTAAATGTTTGAACTTGACTTTGGTTGACTATTGTTTGCTGTTTTGACTTTCCCTTTTGTTTTTGACCCTAGGCTTGCCCTAGTGGTCTTTTGGACTTATGTTGAGTCCATCTGTTTCAGGTTAAGCATAGTGCTTCAAAGAAACCATTGCAAATTTGTTTGAGTTTGATTATATCATGTGCTAACCTTTGTTTTGTAGGTGGTATGACTCATATGAGTTGGGTCTTGTGCTTTTGCACTTCTGATTATTGTTAACTGTTGATTCATTTCCTTCTGATTTAAATTGTTGAAACTGTGTACTGATTAGTTTGACTATTTCAGGTACCCTTTTAGTTGCTTAAGTTCTTTGAACTTGCTTGCTTTGCTATTTAGCATTTTGCTTTGAGGTAATCCCTCTTTCTTCATGTAGTCTAGAGACCCGGCCTGTTATTTGGCCAGGCAACTGTCTGAAGTCCTCCTTAAGAGGCAATGCTTGTGTGTGTTTATATTTGTCCCAAGCAGGAAAAGTCCTTCAAGTAAGGCAATTGGTGGATATAAGAGATAAGTAATCTATCTCCCACTATTCAGTGAGTTTTCTCCTTGCTCCCATTACATGGTTGTAGCCTTGAGATATTAGCCCAAGATCTATCGAGTCAATAATGTGGAAAGAGCTCCATCTTTCTGAGCTCCCACACTTTCTTAAATGCTCTCCCTGATCAGGGATAGAAGCAATGAGGAACACCCCTCATCTCCTTTCATCTGCTTCACCTTAGCCTCTCAATGGCAAGGTTAAGAGCAAATCTTTGACCCTATTCCAGTTGGCCTCAGTGCCTTAACCCTCTTGTGTGAGCCTCTTTGTTTGGCTATAGAGTGTGCTGTTTGATATTCATTGATTGATTGATTACTTCATATGCACATGTTTGCTTGTATGCTTTATGCATTTATCATCATCATTAACTGCTCATTAATGCACAATCATCTCATTTGTCTTTGTGATGCTATCTTTGTTGTTTGCCCATTGAGGACAATTGTAAGACCATTCCTTTGGCATTTGATCCTATGATATGGAAGGATAGAGTGTAAGACCTTATTGGTCACTCATATCTTCTGTTGTTTGGTTTGATTGTATGTGAGGATGCAGTTATAAGTCCCTGTAAGTTGGCATCTGCTTTTCTGTGATCATAAGTTGCTTTGTTCGATTGTATGTGAGGTTTGCAATTATAAGTCCCTGTAAGTTGGCCTTTGCTTTCCTATGATCCTGTTGTTTGTTTTGTTCTTGTATGTGAGGATCCATTGTAAGTCCCTGTAATGTGGCATTGGTATTCCTATGAGCATGTGTGTGGTTAACCTAAGTCCAGACAGATTGGCAGTTGACTTCCATATTTCATCCTTTATTTTCTTTGGAGGAGATTAGTGTAAGTCCATTGAGTGGCATCTGATATCCCGTTCTGTTTTAGGAGATTGGTATAAGCCCAATGATTGGCATCCGGTATCCGCTTTTTGGATTTCATCCTTGTTTGTTTGTTATTATCCATTGCTATTCCAAAGGACATACTTGAATCATCTTCTATATGATTTCAAGAAGTGAACCTTCTAAGAAGTTTTACAATCCACCTTCATCCATTCATCCTCATTATGTCCTAAACCTTTTCACACCTTTGCTTTTAAATTTGAGATAAGTGTTGTGCAAACATCTTCATGTTTTTCTAACTAAAAACCTGGACCCAAGTCCTTGACTTTTTCAAACCCCATTTCATAATACTTCTTCGAATTAATCTTAATCATACTTTGATTCCATTTTCATAATCATAATCAATTAACTTCACCCATTCACTTGTTTTGGCTTTGTCCATTGTTAATCTTTTCATACATGAGCTATAGGTTTGATTTATCTTAGTGGTTGATGTTAATCTCACCTTTTGTCCTTAGTGATTGAATTGTAAGTCTTCCTTGCCTATTATAGGGTTAACCCCTCCCTGGCAAGTTGAAGCTTTTGTCACATGGTGGACTTGTTGTTTGTATAAGGTTGAGTTTTCTCCCGTGGATAACGTAAGACCTTAGGGTTTGTGTTTAAAATTGAACCCAACTCACTTTTGGAAATCTTTTAGCCGAACTACGGCGTTTTGATCCTTACCTTTGATGGAAGGTACGTAGGCAGCGGGTTCATCCGTTCAAACCCAATAAAATTGTATATTCTTTTCTCATCATCCCAATCATGTTTGCACAATATTTATGTCATAACAAATAACAATTTTTACAACAAGTGTGAAAAGGGCTCCCTAGGAGTACCTAGGACGTAGTGGGTGCCTAACACCTTCCCATTGCGTAATTTACCCCTTACCCAGAATCTCTGATCTTTTTATTAGTTTTCTACGTGTAAAACTTCTTAGGCTTTTGTTCGCTTTTTAGCCAATCCTTTGGATAAATAAAAGTGCGGTGGCGACTCGAAATTTCATTGTATCCCTTGCTTATGATTTAATCGATAAATCATATAGCGACGAATACACCGCTACAGGTACCACATTAGCAACCCATTGAGGATAAGAAGTAACAGCCAGAAAACCGGCATTGAACTGTTTCATGACTTCGGCTTTGATTTTCTCGGACATTTCAGGACGCATGCGGCGAACCTTTTGCTTAATAGGACGACAATCCTCCTTCATCGGCAAACGATGCACCACTATATCAGTATCCAATCCTGGCATGTCTTCGTAAGACCAGGCAAAAATCTCAATAGAGTCATGTAACATCTGAACCAACCTTTTCTTAACACTGTTTTCCAAGCCGGCTCCTATTTTGACTTCTCTCTTGTCCACTTCAGTACCCAGGTTTACAATTTCGATGGATTCTTCATGCGGCTGTATGGTCTTTTCTTCTTGCAATAATAGTCTGGCAAGTTCTTCGGGTACTTCACAATCTTCCTCACTTCCATCTTCGGCATGGTAGATCGGATTTTCAAAGTCATAATGAACAGTAGCGGAACTATTATCAACGGGATCCAGAGTGGGTAGGGATCTGCAATTCGTTACGTGCGTGTGTGTGAGAAAACATAGCTTGTTTGGAAAATGACAGGAAGGATAAAGAGCGCAATATTTGAATGCGAAAAGTCCATTGATTTATTGAACATGAATATGCTTATGAAAATGACAAACCCTTAACAAATTAGCTATTGTGCCCCGGGCATAGACACAATGCTTTAAAAGTTCAATCATAAAAATTAAAAACATGCAACCCTAAAATAAACAATAACAATTACTCCTGACTAAAGGAAATCGGGATAGTGTCTTTAGCCTTCCAATTGTTGAGTCCGTCACCAATGGTTGGGAAGATCCAGCTATCCAGGTTGCAATCGTTATCAGCATCTTCTACGGCATTGATCTGATCTTTAAACCCCAAGCCAGACTTATCGGACTTGTACGGTACATCGATCAGTTGACCCCAGCCATTACGACCACCACCTTCAACCACGGCTTGAGCATCTTTCAGGGAAATCATCGCAGGAGGAGCACGAATAACCTTGGGTACCCGGGGAGTTGGCTTAAGGACAGGATTAGGCGGAGGAACCACTTCAAATGACTGACAAGGAGTCTCAAAGAATTCACCATCCATCTCGACATATCTGAAGGCCTGCACACTACTGACAATATACTCCTCTTCCCCACACACAGTGACGATCTTACCCTTGACTGGGTACCTCAGCTTTTGATGGAGGGACGAAGCTACTGCACCTGCCCCATGAATCCAAGGGCGTCCCAGCAAGCAGGAATAGGCAGGACGAATGTTCATTACATGAAAGGTAGTGCTGAAGACCTGAGGTCCTATCTTGACAGGGAGAATTACTTCACCATGGACGACACTTTTTGCACCATCGTACGCACGCACCACAGTATCGCTAGGTTTCAATTCGATGCTTTTACAGTCCAGCTTATCGAGCACAACTGTCGGCAGCACATTCAAAGAAGATCCATTATCGATCAACACATGAGCCAAGGTGATCCCCTTACACTCAATGGAGATGTGCAGAGCTTTGTTATGATTCTTTCCTGCTGGTGTCAGATCAGCGTCGGAAAAGCCTAGGCCATTGTCAACAGCCAAGTGAGCAACATAATGTTCGAACTGATCGACAGATGTCTCCTGAGGTACATGAGCGGTCTTCAAGAATTTTATCAATGCATTGGCATGAGGTTCAGAAGATAACAGCAAGGATAACATCGAGATCTTAGACGGGGTATGCCCCAACTGTTCTACAACATCAAAATCACTCTTGCGAATGATTTTCAGCACTTCTTCCATTTCTTGTTTGGCAACAACTTCGTCTGGTATCTCTGACTGAGAAGGATTGACTGGTCCCTTTCCTCGAGTTTCGGGGGCGGGAGGTGATATTTCTGGAGAGAAGATCCTTCCACTTCGAGTAATCTTACTGGTCCCAACAATGTCATTAGGATTAGCAGAATTATCAACCTGCTTTACGCCATGGATATAAATATCACCTCCATAATTCCACGGAATGGCTTTGCTGGAGGAATATGGTACCGGGCCAGGTGCGGTAATGATTAGGGGAGCTACCTTGGGCTCAGCAGTAATCTTCACAGGCATTCTAGTGGCGGTGATCTTCACTGGAACTTTGGACCTAGTGATCACAGATATCTCTTCAACAGGATTTTCCACCTTAGGAACTTTTTCAAAGAGAATTGTGCGATCGTCCATCAGCCGTTGAATACCACTCCTCAATTTCAGGCAACCAGTGGGTTGGAGTATACAGAAATCGCAATCTTCAGCACAACCTGGAAATAAACCAGCTTGCGATAAATTCTTCTTGATGGTCAGGAGAGGAGCTGCTAAGTCAGTTGCATTAGAAATGCGAGAATTGCCATCCACAACATTAACAGTCTTGTCATGGTTAGGCATAGGTGCTGTGATGACATTGGGATTCTCCGGAGGATCAAATTCAATTTCTCCCGCCTCAATCATGTCCTGAATCTTATTCTTCAACGACCAACAATCGTTTGTATCATGACCAGGGCTATCGGAGTGGTATGCACACCTGGCATTGGGATTATAACGGGGAGAATTAGTATTGAGATTTGCAGGAGGATCTCTGAGGGTAATTAGATTGGCTTTTAGCATACCCTGCAGTGCCTGAGCTAAAGTCATATTGATCTTGGTAAACTGCCTTCTCGGCCTGTCTTGTCTGTGCTGGAAGTTTTGAGATGGCGGTGCTGCAATCGTAACTGCTCCAACGGTATGGCCATGATTTTTCTTATTATGACCCCTCTCGCTGTACACAGCATTTGATTCATTCTTCTGATAGGACTTTTTGGTGCTTGTAGAGGTAGCTGCCTGTATCTTTCCACTTCGAATGCCGCTTTCCACACGTTCACCTGTCAGTATAAGTTCAGTGAAACCCGATGAGGAACTTCCCAATAGGTGGCTGTAGAATGGGCCCGTCAGTGTACCCATGAACATGTCCACTAACTCTCGGTCAGTCATAGGGGGTTTGACTCTGCCAGCCAGATCTCTCCATTTTTGAGCATATTCTTTGAAGCTTTCTTTAGAGCCCATGGTCATACTCTGCAACTGTAGCCGATTTGGCGCCAGCTCAGAATTGTACTGGTAATGCTTGTAGAAAGCTGTCGCTAAATCAGTCCAGGTGCGGATGTTGGAACTCTCGAGCTAATAATACCATTCCAACTGTGTGCCAGACAGGCTCTCTTGGAAGAAATGGATCCATAGCTTCCTGTCAGTGGTATGCGGCTGAATCTTTCTCACATAAGCTCTCAGATGCATCTGAGGACAGGACGCACCATCGTACTTAGTGAAAGTGGGGATTTTGAATTTGCGAGGAATGGTCACCTCGGAGACCAGACCCAAACTTTCGAAATCCAGACCGGGCGCCTTCTGACCCTCCATAGCTAGCATGCGTTCTTCCAGCAACTTGTACTTATCATCTCTTGGAGAGTACTGTTCATTTTCATAATCTTCATCGTCGTCCTCAGGGTTGAAGAGATCGACATTCTCCTCTTCTGAATCATTCTCTGTCTCCTCTTCTGGACCGTTCGGGATCCCAAACTTGACTCCTGCGGCCTGTCCTTTACACCTTCTTCCCGGGTTAATGAAACTCACAGCTTTCTTGTCTTTCTTCTTTTCGAGCCAAAGAGCCTTCAGTTCCTCCTGCCCCTTGGATAAGCTTAGCATCATCTCCTTGAATTGAGCATTCTGAGTCTGGAGATCTTTGACAGTTTGTTCGAGATCCATTTTTCTGTTTGAATCTGTTTGCAATAGGAAGACCGTGAGAATATTGATCCTTCAGAATACCTGTTATGCAATGTCATGTCATGCAATGCAATGCAATGCATGAAATGTTTTCAAGGACTTTTGGAATTTAACTCCGCATAAACTACCAAAAAAAGAAAGGACTTCTATTAATAATTTTTAATCAATGTTCATTACAATAAATGGTAAAATACAATAAAAGCTAGGTCTCCCAGGGACGGCTTCTTTTCGGGCGAAGATATGCATTGAGTCTTCGTTCCTCATTAAGCTGGCTGGTGAGCTCTAACACTTTCTTCCTTGCAGCACAGAACTGGGCTTCAAAAGTATCCCTTTCCTCTCTCAACTGGATCCAGGATTTCTTTAACTCTTCAACATCGGTAGGCATATCTGGATAAGGAATGATCTGAGGAGCACCTCCTTCAGCTTCAGGTTCGACAATCTGAGGTCCGATTGCAAGATATGGCATGACAAGTTCACGAGCTCTGGCGCGTACCCATCTGAGATAAGGTTCCATAGGAATAGAATTTTTCTGTCCTAACGTACCTCTCTTCACCATGCCCCAAGCTCGTACAAATCTTTGACGGAGGCCTTGGGAATCATTGTCATAGTCGAACACAATGCCTTCGATGATCATTTCATGTGGACCATCTCTTCGAGCACAACCAAACTGTCGCAGAGCTAAAGCAGGATTATAAGTAATACCTCCTCTTATTCCTAGGAGTGGTACATTAGGGAACTCGCCACAACGGTCAATGATGGTAACATTTTCCTTGAACTGAGGACACCAACAGATGTCTGAGTGGGAGAGCGACATTATCCTTTGAGACCATTTCCGATTTTGCTCATTCTTCGAGACTGACTGAGGAAGATGTGAAATAAACCACCTAGACAATAGAGGTATGCAGCACATGAGAGTCCCTTGCTTTTTCATAGTACGAGTGTGAAGAGAATGCAGAATGTCTCCAAGCAAGGTAGGCACAGGGTTATGAGTGAGAAATATCTTAACAGCATTCATGTCTATGAATTGATCCGGGTTAGGAAATAGCACCAAACCATAGATTAGTAATGCTAGGACATCTTCGAAAGCATGGACATTCATAACTTTTAAGAATTCTCGGGCCTTATTTATCAGAAACTTGGCAAGTAAACCCTTAACTCCACTCCTTGTTACCCAATTAGCTTCAATGTCGGACTTCGTCATGTGTAAAGCTGCGGCAACTTCTTCAGACTTCGGAACCTTTTCTAAACCACTGAACGGTAGTTGATCAAGGATAGGTATCCCAAGCAGTCTGGAGAATTCTTCCAATGTGGGTACCAACTAATAGTCTGGGAAAGTGAAGCAATGATGTTTAGGATCGAAGAACTGGAACAGAACCCTCATCATATCTTCTTTGAAACCAGTGGTAACCAAATTGAGGAGATGACCGTGTTTCTTGATGAACTGAGCCTGATCGGGAAGCTCTGACACTAAGTCCTTTAGTTGAGGAGAGATTGCTACAAGATTGATCCGGATGGTCTTTCTGGAAGCCATAGCCCTGTTTCAGAGCAGAGTCAAATCCCTAAGTCCTTGAAATGGTTAGTACAATGCCATGATGTTATGATGTTATGCTGTTATGATGTTAAGTAAACAACAAGTACAAACAAGTCACATAACAATCCTTCCTAGGTTTTAAGGCTTGCATGAGTTCCATAGGTAAGTACCCTCCCTACTGAAGTTTGGTTGGTTCAACCTGTTCTAGAATAGTAACCGGGTTCTAGAAGGATCTCAAATCATTGACCTTCCTTTAAGTCCACTTCAGTGCAACACCAAGTGGTTGACCGAAGCTTCCCTAAAGTCCAATCTCAAAGAGTGTAGTATCGAGTCTCAACCAACCCCAGTCGGAACCGAAGTCAGTTATCTCACTACTTTCTAATGGCTAGGATGAGTCAATTAGGGTTCTAAAGGTCTGGTTAATGTTTAAATGACACCACGCAGATGCCAAATTTTTCCTCAAGTAAACATGAGGAACATCAGGACATCCAAAGTGTCACATTAACCATAGCCATCATTTTAACCATTCCAGTATACGCCGGATAGTCGCGATGATCTATTGCTACTTACCTAAGGTACACTAGATCCGGGTGTAGGATCTTTCACTCAAGAATACCCAAGCAATCCCTTAAAAGTAAATCAGACAATTTTAAATAAGTGATCTTGGTTTAAGGTAACCTCTCTTTTTAAGGGTCCCCAGCAGAGTCGCCAGTTCTGTCATACGGTGAACTGACTTTATGTGTTTTGCTTTTTATCGCAATGTCGCGGATAGCAAGAGTCGCCACCGACTTTTCTTTTATCCAATAAGGAAAGGTGGAAAAGAACAGGAAAGACCTCAATAGATTTTGGGTTCGGGAGGTACATTATACAAAGGGAAGGTATTAGCACCCTTTGTATCCATGGTTATCCATGGGCTCTTAATCGCTGGATCACTTATGTTTTTGTCTGAAAAGTGTTGGTGAATTGTTTAAAAATGTTTCGAAAAGAGAGTTTAACTTTGTAATGATTCTCGTATGAATGTATACAAAGTATTTATCTCGTTTGATTTTGAAAGTTGTTTAGAAAAATATAACTCGGTAATGATTCTCGTATGAATGTATACCAAGTGGTGATTTTCTAAAAGGGGTTTTGAAAGTGTGAAGGGTGGAAAATGTTTTAGGTTATGATCCAGTAATTGAGAGTTATACCTTCCTAAGGTCGTTATGGGCATTTCCTATCCTTATGAGGGTAAAAATGTCCTTACTATTGAGAAGTAAGTAGTTTTACCCTTTGGATGTAAAAGGGTCATTGTAGGGTCATCGATAAGTCATTGAAGGCAACAGTTGTAGGGATACCTTAGCATTCGAAGGGACGATCATCATTTAACCGTAGGCTACACCGAAGGGTCATCGAGGGACAAAATCATGTATTCGAAGGCAACATCCGAGGGACTATGATTTATTTTAGAGGGACATGATGATTTAATCGAAGGGTCTTTGCTAAGTGTATCCCTACATTCGCGGGACATGACCGTAATACTGTAATATCGTAAGGCAATAAAGAGAGGTCCAAGATCACATATTCAAAGGCCATATTTTACAATTAATTAAGTATTTAAGATGGGTTTCCATCTTATAGTCCTTTAAATAATTAGGATACATATCCACATTAAAATTGATTAGGCAATTAGGATGAATCTCCTCATTAAAATTAATTAGGCAACATTAAAAGTAATCATGTAATTCAGAATCCATCTCCATAAGGGTATCCCACAAGTAAAGCGGAATACCTAGCCGGCCGTTCCTTCGAGAATATGCAAGCTTTAACACAATTTAAACACACGGGTGAGAATACCAAGATAAAGTGCAATTGAAAAATTGCACTACAGAATGAACACAACAGTCATAAAGCCAAATAATGCCTGATTATAATAAGACAAACATAAAACGAAACATAAAAACAGCTACTGGTACGTTCTCCCCTGCCTCGCCTAGCGAAGGCTTAGCGAGTACTCGCTACAGGCTCGCTTAGCGATGTGCTAGCGAGCGACTACGGATTTTGAATTTGACAACCGCACCGTCTCTGGAACCTTGAATTTTATGACATTGAATTACAGGCACAACATGGATAGCATTCAGGATGTTCAGGCATATTTAAATTTGCATGCGAAATCAAATTACATATCAAAATTTAATCATGATGCATTATGTATGTAACGATTATCAATTGGAAGCATATAACAGTGATAATACGCAAACCTGTTTGCAATTGCTATGTTGAACGGGACTGATCACTCTAGGTATCGGATTGAGTTGGGCGATGGTAGCTTTGATGCGGATGAGCGGCCCTCAGGGTTTCCTTACTCCGAATTCTCTGAGTTAGTCTCTAGGATTTCTATGTCAGGGTTTCCGTCCGTCTTCCTCCGTCCGTCTTGTTCTGTCCATTTTCGTGGCTGAAGTGCCAGTATTTATAGTGATCGTGGTGACCTAATGGGCTCAGAATGAGGCCCAAAAATTATGATATTCGCAAGCTTCGCTAGGCGAGCGTGGCAGCGAAGGTTCGCTAGGCGAAGGATTGGCTCGCCTAGCGAGCAGGCAATTTGTGACCTAATGGGCTCAGAATGAAGCCCAGAATTTTCTGTTATCTGTCAGCTTCGCTAGGCGAGCGTGTAGCGAACGTGTAGCGAACGTTCGCTAGGCGAGCGTGTAGCGAACGTGTAGCGAACAGGCCAGTTTGGGCCATTTTCTGGATTGGGCCATTCGTGAGCTGGGCCTTCGTTCCTTTAAGATCAGTGTCATAAAAATGAGTCGGAGTGCCCTAAAAAATGTCTTAAAATATTAATGGGCAAATTTTGGGGTATGACACTTGGCAAGCAAGAAATCCATTCCAAGGTGGTGACTTTATGGCCATGTAACTTGATGAGCAAACTACCAAATGATGAAATAATGCAAACAGTAGAAAGACCTCATGGAGCATAAGATCTTTCATGTTGATCACAAGTTGAAATGATGAATGGAAGAAGGTGAAAAATGCCCCCAAAGTCATGTCACCACAACTGCAAAACTATTGGGCCAGTTTGGCCTAAAATATGCCTAGAAGATCAAGTCATGGTGCCCACTTTAGGTGAGTGTATCTCTCAAACCATGGATCCAAATGAGATGATTCCAAAAGGATGTGAAAGAGGACATGGTAAGGTATAATTGTTGTGAAGAAAACAATTTCAAATGATGCCTTAAAGTGCAAGGAATCTGGCCAAGAAGTCTTGACAAACTTTGAAGATTTTTGGACTTAGAAATTTTTTTAAGTGTCCTAAAAATATGTCTCACTTTGACTAAGCATAACTTTCTCAATCTTGATCCAAATGGAGCAAACTTTATATCTCTAGAAAGCTTGGAACAAGAGGAACAACTTACATGTTGGAGAAATTTTCAAATGGAGCTTTTATCTTGATGGAAAATGGGCTTAAAGTGAGTGCAACAACCATGAAAACTTGCCCTAAATGGAAAGTCAACCATTTCCAAATTAAGTAACTTTTCCAATTCCTGATTAAATGATGAATCCATGATCCAACCTTGATAAAATTTCACATGTAGGATCCCCTAGGCATGTATTTTGAGATTCCACTCTCAAAATGTCAAGAGTTGACTTTTTTGGCCCCGCGGTTGACTTTTCCCAAACTGTCTGATTCCCGATTCCAATGATCAATTGAAGCACCTCTGGCTCAAATAAAGAGCTTATTTTTTGTATGTAGACCCTTATGGACATATGGAGGGCCATGGAAAAAAAATTCACCCAAAGAATCAGAAATAAACTGATTTTATACCAAACCCTAATTTTAGGGCAAAATGATCAGGAATTGATTGCAATGTTTGCTAATGGATCTTTCTGAGATAATTGTGAGTCTTCCTAGGCCAAGATGCCTCTCTAATCATGAGATGGATGAGTCCCTCTACTTCCAAACAAACATTGCCTGTTGCAGGTAACCATGAAACCCTAATTTCTTGATCAAATCCAGATGAACACTCTGATAGTTCTGAATCTTTCTCTGATGAACTGAGGACCATAATAAGATACCTGGACCCCCTTGAGACCCTTGAGACTTGTATACTTGGAGAATGAAGTCCAATTCTCAATCTTGCTTTGTGTGGGCCCCTTCTGTTAAGGAGTGATCAATCAAAACCTGATTTCCCCGTCACTAATGCAGTATGCAATGAGTATGACCTAGTATGATGCCAATGAAATGTAAAATATAATCCCATGCTTCCAGGAAAAATGAAGGGTAAATTTTGGGGTATTACAGACATTAATCCTAAACACATCGAGAGAGCTTTAAGGTTAATTAGAACTTATTGGTTTTCAAAAAGTATTTTCTGATTCAAATGGGTTAGCGAGAGAAAACATATGGTCTACAAGTATAGCTAGAGTCAACAACACGGAAGTGTGAGATAAAGGTTTTTAAATTAATATTTTTCTACTAAAAAGTGATTTAATATCTTAGCACACACCAATAAATTATTGTGTCCCCGAGGTACATCGGGATCCACATTTCGGTCTCTTCTTTCTAATATATTTTCTAAACTTTATTCTTATTTTAGCTTTAATTTCCCCTAAATCAAATTTTCATAAGCCTTAAATTTACATAACACCAATAGATAGCGATAAGTTTCATTATTGGTCTCTGTAGATTCGATATCTTTTAAAACTACGCGATACAAATGTGCATTTGCAATTAGATATATTGATAGACTCACTAAGTCGCCATCAAATTTTTGGTGCCGTTGCCGAGGACCAATTTAGTCAATATTGTAACTCTGTTGTCGTGTAGTATAGACTAAGGCAACTATTTTTCCCTTTTATTCGTCGGTTGTATGTCAAACACTCGTTCCTCGGGGGACGAGCTAATACAACCCATAAACAAAATCGAGCATTTTATTCTAAGACACCGAGTTCGACAACTTTGTTTAGAATACAATATCCTAACTCATGATATGGCTTCAAATTAAAACCATCCTCTCAAGGACTATGGTGCTCCATCTGAAGTAGAGCCACACTCGAGCATTACATCCTACCATCGAGGCAAATATTTTTGAGTTAAAACCTTTACTGTTGTAAGTCAACAAAACCAGTTCTCTGGTAACCCCACAGAAGACCCAAACCTTCATTTGTCAGTGTTTATGCAGTGCGCATACACGTTGAAAGTTAATGGTGTCGACCCAGAAGCCATAAGATTACGTATTTTTCCCTTTTCTTTGAGAGATAGAGCCAGATCTTGGCTCCAATATCTACCCTCTAATTCCATAACTACATGGAACGATCTGAAGAAAGTTTTCTTAGCACAATACTTCCCACTTAGAAAAACGGCTAGGCTAAGAAGCCAAATCAACGGAGTTAGGGAAAAAGACAACAAATCTCTTTTTGAAGCATGAAAGAGATACAAGGATATGTTGAGGCTCTGCCCACATCATGGACTTGAGCCATGGTTGATTATCCATACTTTCTACAATGGTATCTTATACAACACCAAACTAACCTTAGACGTATCAACTGGCGGCGCTCTAATGGATAAACCCTACGAAGACGCCTATCAACTCATATAAAATATGGCACAAAACCACTATCAATGGGGAGGTGAGCGAATGTAGAGAAACCACTGATAAATGGAGAAATGTACGAAGTAAATGGCATAGACCATACCAATGCTAAAGTAGACGCCCTCACTAAGAAGATCAAGAGTTTGACCGTAACTCTAGCAACTACCGTAGCTGTTGTAACATCTAATTGCGAGTTATGTGGAACCCCTGGACACAACACTCCCGAATGCCACCTATTGGCTGGAATTCCATCTGACAAAGTAAACTATGCCCAAGGGAACCCATACTCCAATACCTATAACCTTGGCTAGAGAAACCATCCAAATTTCTCCTATAAGAACAATAACGCGTTGTTTGCTCCAAACCCAACACCTGTTGTTCCTCCAGGTTATAAAAAAGGAGCCCCCACTACTCCTTAAGCACCTAAAAAGTCAAACCTTAAACTAATGATGGAGAACTTTATTGCAACCCAAAGCCAACAGAATAGAGACTTTACAAACCAGAACATTCACACAAATGAGCTGATGAAATAATTGGCAAGTAAGGTTGACTATATGGCTACTCATAATAAAATGCTAGAAACCCAAATTTCTCAAGTAGCCCAACAACAAGCAGCAACAACATCCCCAGCTGGAATATTTACTGGCCAACCACAACTTAACTTGAAAGGTCATGCTAACGCCATCACACTGCGAAGTGGGACATAATTATATAGGCCAGTGGATCCAAAAATTCAAAATCCGCTTATGTCTCAACAAAATGAAAAAGAAACCGAAAAGGTAACAAATAATGAACCAAATGACCATGGGTAGGATAATAAAACTAAAGAGGTAGTCGTGAAAGAGAAATTGTACGTGCCTCCACCATCATATAAGCCACTCATTCCTTATCCTCAAAGACTGGCTAAGTCCAAAACTGAATGTCAGTTTAAGAAATTTGTAGAGCTTCTGAAACAAACTAATATTACGGTACCCTTTTATAGAAGCTATTACACAAATGCCTTCCTATGCCAAATTTCTTAAAGAGATCCTATCCAATAAGAAGAAACTTGAGGATAATGAGACAGTGACGCTTACTGCAGAGTGTAGTGCCCTTATTCAAAACAACATGTCCCTTAAGTTAAAAGACCCAGGTAGTTTTTCCATACCTTGTCTAATCGAAAAATTTGTCATAGATAAATCCCTTTGTGATTTAGGAGTTAGTGTCAGTTTAATGCCTCTTTCAATTTGTGAAAAACTCAAATTATGCGAACTAAGACCCACGAGAATGCCTCTCCAACTAACTGACCGCTCTATTAAATTTTATGTGGGTATGCTAGAAAATATTCCTATACGAATTGGTGAATTTTACATTCCCACTGACTTCATAATAATATACATAAAGGAAGATTCCAGCATTCCAATCATATTAGGAAGACCCTTTTTGGCCACTGTTGGTGCCATTATTAATGTGAAACGAGGAAAAATAACCTTTGAGGTCGGTGAGGAGAAAATCGAATTCATTCTTTCATAATTTCTAAAGGCACCTACTATAGATGATACTTGTTGTTTCATAGATATCATCGACGAATGTATAAAATAAATGGAGATGGAACCACCTAAGGATACTGAAGTCCTAAAAAATCCAACACCTCCTATATTAGAAGATGATGAATGGCGTAAGCCATATGTGGATGACAACTTGAGAGAATGCCTCACACTAACTCCCAATCGCATGCCTTGCCCAAAGAAACCTTATGTAGAACTTAAGACGCTTCCCAAAAATTTAAGTTATGAATTCCTAGATAAAAAGCTTGAATGCCTAGTAATAGTCAACACATACTTAGGTAAAAAAACTGAGCAGTTATTGGATGTTTTAAGGAATTACCCTACAACCCTAGGATACAACATCTTTGATCTCAAAGGGAGCAGTCCCTCCGTGTGCATGCAGCGAATTATGCTAGAGGAAGACTCAAAAACCTCAAGAAAACACAAAAGGAGAATAAACCCTATTATGAGTGATGTAGTTAAGAGGGAGGTACTAAAGATACTAGAGGCAGGAATTATATACCCAATATCAGACAGTAAATGGGTCAGCCAAGTACATGTTGTACCTAAAAAGGGAGGTGTTACAGAAGTCAAGAATTACAAAGGAGAAGTTGTAGCAAAACGTGTTGAGACAGAGTGGAGAATGTGCATAGACTATAAAAAATTGAACAAAGCCACCCGAAAAGATCATTTCCCTTTACCCTTTATCGACTAGATGCTTGAACGACTGTCTAGGCATTCTCACTTCTGTTATTTGGATGGCAACTCAGGATTTTTCCAAATCCCAATTCACCCTGATGACCAAGAGAATACCACTTTCACATGTCCCTATGGCACATTCGCCTACCGACGAATGTCGCTTGGATTATGTAATGCCCCTACAACATTTCAATGATGCATGGTGGTGATCTTTGTAGATTTTATGGATAACATCATGGAAATGTTTATGGATGACTTCGCAGTTTACGGGCAGAGTTTTGAAGGATGTCTTGTGAACTTGAAAATGGTACTGGAAAGGTGTGTAAAAGTCAACCTTGTACTCAATTGGGAAAAACACCACTTCATGGTTCAAGAGGGAATCATACTTGGATATATAGTGTCAGGCAAGGGGATTGAAGTTGATAAGGCAAAGATAGAAGAAATAGAAAACCTTCAACCTCCCAAAACTGTTAGATAAATACGAATCTTCTTAGGTCACTCCGGTTATTACCGACGTTTCATCAAGGATTTCTCTAAAATAACTAAACCCTTAACTGGTCTATTGATGAAAGACGCTGAATTCATCTTCGATGAAAAATGCTTAGAAGCATTTTGACTACTCAAACAAGCTTTGACCTTTGTACCCATTATACAACCTCCAGATTGGAATGAACCCTCTGAAATAATGTGTGACGCAAGTGATTTCGTCGTTGGTGCTGTCTTGGGACAACGAAAAGATAAGAAGCTCCGCGTCATTTATTATGTGAGTAGAACCTTGTATGAGGAGAAAATGAATTATGCACCACAGAAAAAGAACTCTTAGTTGTAGTGTTTGCATTAGATAAATTCAGCTCTTACATAGTGGGAGCTAAACTAATTATCTATACT
This sequence comes from Lathyrus oleraceus, assembly GCF_024323335.1. NCBI lineage: Eukaryota > Viridiplantae > Streptophyta > Magnoliopsida > Fabales > Fabaceae > Lathyrus > Lathyrus oleraceus. The sequence continues at coordinate 100,974,587 of NC_066585.1, forward strand.
GACCACGCCGCTATTAGGTACTTATTAAGTAAAAAGGATGCTAAGCCAAGGTTGTTAAGATGGATTTTGTTTCTGTAGCGGGGTATTCGTTACCTTTAGATTTATTGACTAAATCAAAAGTAAATCATACAATTCGAGTCACCACCGCACTTCTATTTATCCAAAGGAAAGGTTAGAAAGCGAACAAAAACCAAGAAGTTTTATCAAATCAAAAACTAGTAAAAATGTCAGAGATTTGGGTAAGGGGGTTGGTTATGCAATGGGAAGGTTTTAAGCACCCAAAACATCCTTAATACTCTAAGGGAGCCCTTTTTGCAAAGATGTATTGTAGGTTGGTATTTGTGAAAATATTTGTGCAAACATGATTGGGGAGATGAGAGAAGAATATACATTATTTACAATTTGTCGTTTGAATGGATGAACCCATTGCCTACATACCATCACAAAGGTAGGATCAAAACCTCGTAGTTCGGGGTAAAAATATCAAAATAAGTTGGTGAATTGATTTGTCAAAAGCCTTAAGGTCTTTTGTTATCAGAGGGAGAAAACTCAACCTAAACCAACAATCCACCATGTGAGGAGAGCTTCAACATACTAGTGAGGGATCCACCCTATAATAAGTATGGAAGACTTATAGTCCAATCACTAAGGATAAGGTGAGGTTTACATCAACCACTATGATAACTCAAACCTATGGCTAATGTTTGTGAAAAAAGATTTTAACAAAGGTGGTCATTGGAACCACAAAAATAACTTGAAGTGAGTTGTATTTACAATTTAGAAGTATTCACAAAATAAAGTCAAAGTTGACTTAAGATTCAATTCAAAATAAGTATCAATGAAAAGAGTTCGAAAAAAATCAAAGGCATATGGCCTAGGTTTCTAGTTTTGAAAACAATGTCAATGTTTACACAAAATGAGTTTGGCTTGGGTTAGAATGGAGAGAAGAAGAGAAGGGTTAATCCTAAACATGCAAATATGAAAGAAGAGAATAAAACCCTGGGAGTTCCTTTCTTGAGATCATAAAGATGATCCAAGATGCTCCTTTCCTTTGGACTTAGCAATTAACTCAAGCAATCAAACAAATATTCAATCAAGCTCCTAGGATCTCCATTTGGCTTATTTCTCTTAACTTGGATGCTTATGACAATGGTCCTTCTAACTATCTCAAGTTTGGAATCCCTATCACACAAGAACAAACAATCAAAAAATTCACAATGCAATAAGAGGAATGGACAAAGAGAGTTTAGATTAGGGGTCTTTTCAAGTCAACTTAGAGATTAAGCATTCTAAAGGCATGAGGCCTAGTTTCTCTTCAACAAAATTAGCACTCTAAAGGCATGAGGCCTAGTTGCTCTTGAACTCCATTAAGCATAGGTAGGGTCCTAAGTCTAAGTCTTTTCTCCTTTTTGCATTGGGTTCACACAAACAAAGACAAAACAAGCACAAGGCAATAATATATTTACACAATAATGTGCTCAAGTGAGCAAAAGGAAAATAGCATAAACATAAACATGAGCTCAAGTGAGCAAAAGGAAAAGATAATATGAATAAATGAGCAAGAAACTAAATTGCATTAAAATAAATTGCAAGAATTAAATGCTTGAATTAAAGTTAGTAATTAGTAGTTGGTGTTAGTGTGTCATAAGGCAATTTAGCGCTACGTTAAGCAATTGTAAGTGGACTAATGTAGTAGTCACACCTATCTGAGGCCGGTCAATAAAACTATAGGCAAATAAACACAAGTTAGAGACCATGACTAGTAAGCCAAGCTCCTACAACTTGCCATGCCAAAAGAAAAGAAGAATGACCTTGTATGGATTTCAGGTTCTTTGCTTGACCAAAAAGCAACCTATCTTGGACACAAAGCAATTCACTTGATCTTTGATCAAGTTGAATTTGATTTGGATCAAAGAAGGTTAAGCCTCTCATATGTCAAGGCTAACCACAAATCATTAACTCATTGGTCAAAAGAAAAAGAAGAAGAAAAGAGATGAAGATGAAATGTACAAAATGTAAAGTTCAAATGACATAATCAAAACACAATGATCAAATGTGAATGGAATCAACATCAATCAATGGTAAACAGAAGTGAAATGAAGATTAGAAGTCAAGAAAGGTCAAACATATTTTTGGTATTTTTTGGAATTAAAATAATACATAAAATAAAATGGACAAATCATGGTCAAACTTCAAATCCAATTCAAATCAACTTGGATAAGTCCAATTGGATCATCATAAGTCTAACATGATCAAACAAGGTTTGACAATTTTTTTCAACATTTTTTGAAAATAGAAACTATTTTTAAACTATTAAAAATGAAGAAAAATAACACAAATGGACTAAAATCTCAAATCAATTAAGAAATTGATGAAAATATTTTTCATAGACTTATCATCATCCATATCTATTAAGAAAATATTTTTGGAATTTTTGAATATCAAAAAGTATTTAAAATGAATTAAAAACTATTAAAAACAAAATAATTCACAAAAAATATTAAATGGAATCACAAAAATAATTAAAAATCATATTATGAAACTAGATTTTAAAAGAGAAATTTTGCAATTGGTCCCATATTTTTGTGATTCCAAATAAAGGAGTTATGAATTTTTGAATATAAAAGGAATAAAAGAAAATAAAACAGAAATTAGGAAAATAGAAAAAATCTGGAGCGCATGATCAACACTCATTAATTGACGTGGACCATCTTGTGGCTCTGAGGCGCGCGCTCATTGTGTTCCCTAGTCAAACGCGAAGCAAACACAATTAAAAAAAGTCAAATGAAATAAAGGCTCAGATTAGATCATGGTAATTGGATCCAACGACCAAAGAGAGTTCCACGTGGGGACGGTGGTGGAAACCACCGTCTTCTCTGGTGAGCAAACGAATTCTGGCCACCAGTTGCAGGTTTTGCAATCTCAACCAAATTGCATGATCTTTATACAAATTTAAAGTTAGGGTGATGTACATCACCCCTGTAACCTTGGATTGTTCTCAAGATCTCTATGGAAGGAGAAATATGAGATGGAAAATCCAGGTGTTCAATCTGAAATGCATCAATTCATGAAATTAAAGCCACCATTGGCTTGCCTCTCACACGAGGACTTCAGAAAACCAAACAAACACAAGCAATGTACAATATATGATTAGATTCGAATTAAAACATTTGAGATGTAAACCTTTGAAGTGCAGCTTTGGTGAGCACGATCCACTCCAATTCTTGCTTGCAGCTTGATCTTGAGGTATGGTATGAGTGCAAGGTTAAGGAATAAGTGTTGAAGATCAACTGATTTTGTTAAAATTTGAACTTGAAAAGAGAAATGAAAATTCAGAATTCCTTTGGTGTGAGGTTGGGAATGGATTCCAGCAGAGTTTTAGGCGCCTTCAGGTTGAGAAATGAATGAAGCATGGCATGTATTTATAGTTGAAACTGCAAGGAAAGTGTGATGAATCCGTGTGCATGAAGCTTTGGGTCCTCCATGCATGGGCCTGTACAGATGCATGTGATGCCCAAAAGCTGATGCAAATGAATACTGAACACATACCAAATGGAAATGGACGTGCAACTTGAATGGAATTTGCTTGTGTAAGAAGATTTCATGTGAAATGCATAAATGGTCACAAATATTCCTCTCTTCGAATGTCCCATTTGGAAAATCCAAACATAGGCATGTGGGTAATGGTTGGAAAGGTCTTGACATAAGGAACAAAATCTATGTTGAACAAAAATCCATTTGGAATTTGGAAAATTGTGAAAACTGGCCATGAAGTTTGATGTACAAAACATGTCTTTGAAAATTTTGCCAAAAGTGACCAACTTCAAGCCCTTCTGTTTCAATGATGTAAGCCTCAAATGGAAAAACCTCCAACATCAAAGTTGTATATATTTTCAAGATGATAAATTTGGACTTAAATTTTGCATCATTTAGATTTTTGATGAGAAAGTTATGGGCACTCAAAGTTGGACTTTTTCAAGATTCAATGGCTTTGGTCCAAAGTGACCTATAATGTTTTGTATTATCACATGTGTTTATTTTAGGATTATGAAATTTTGTCCAACATAGAATTTTAATTAGACATATTAATCTTTCCAATTCAATTAGTCTCACCTCAAAATCATAAAAAATGAGTGAGTTAGGTCCTTAGGAAGTTGACCCAAAATTAGGGTTTCAGTCAAAATGACCTATAATGTTTTGAAATGAATGATGACCTTACAAGTTTAAAATGAATTTTTGATAAAAATGAAAGTTGTTCATATGGTTCTTAAGAACATGTTTTCTCTTGGGTTCATATTCATTTGACAAACACATCAAAAGTTAGGTCTCAGTGGATTTCAAAATAGTCAGATGACTTGACTGGTCAACTTCTCAAGTCCAAACTTCAAATCTTGATGAATGAATGAATGAGGACACTCACATAAGCTCATATATGCATAAAATGATAAATTAAATAAATTCCCTTGATTTAATTTGATCATAGGTTGAGGTTGCTTCATGAGCAAGGCACAATCAATGCACAGTTGAATTAGGGTTTCTTTGGGAAACAATCCTCGAGCCCTTTGGTTTATCTTGATCAAACTGGCAAATTGAGATACTTGGGAGACATATATGATAATTGAGAGCTTTGGGAACCATTGTCATGCTTGCTTTCATCTTCATCTGTCCATTTCAATGATCATAGGAGCCTTCTATGAGCCTTGGATTACATGACTGCTTAAGCTTCAAAAGAAAAGAGGTTAGTGACATATTTTTGTGCTTTTGTTTAGTCAAACAAATAAGAAAAGCAATAATATACAATTCAATCATGCTTGGTGGTCTCAAACCAACTCCCACAAGTCCCAACCCAAGGTAAAGGAACCAAGATGCTATGATCCTTGAGGCAATGTAATGAGCAAATGATATGATGCCATGAGGGATCTTAGGGTCAAAATTAGGGTCTTACATATGCCCATATTTAAGGTCATTCTAGCCGGAGATATGAAGGTTAAAATCTTCGTCTCGACGAGGTAGAATGTGCTTAAATAATAACAAAGAGACGAATTTTGATCCCTAAGAGACCTCATGATGCAAATGTATGCATGCAAAAGTTAATACTTTATGGGGATATATAGCCACAAAGAAAAAGAAATCCGGAGAAACTGAGAATCCAAAGGAGTAATACACTCACTAGGGAGACAGAGACTCTAGGGGGGGGAATAAGGGTAAAATGCGTGAGCGGGTCACGACTTAAGACTTGCTGGGAGATACGAAGGGATTCCATGAAAATAAATCGATGGAAAGACTCAAGCTGACACAAAGATGCATGTATTGGGGAATATGCCAATACAGCAAAACTATCCATAAAGGATACTTCGGATAAAAATCTGGACTCAGACGGGGATATCCACAAAGGACTCAGCTGAGGAAGAAATAAATGAGGTATTACCGGTTACTGGGTAATAAAACTCGAAAATAGACATGTGATCCAAACACCGGTATAAGGGTGAAAGAACAACACGCTCAAGGAGAAAGAATATCTAAGACCGGTATAAGGGTGAGAGATATCAATCATCTAAAACATCTGAGGAAGACCTAAAAGGTATGTCTCAACTCAGGAAAATCTGACTCCACAAGGGACAACAAGTTATAATAGGGAGCAGAAGGGAGGAACACCAGGGATACCGGTTACTGGGTATATAATAGGTGACCAACCAGGCATGCATTGGGGAATATTTCCAAGACACTCATCATTCGAAGGGAGGGCTGAAAAAGCAAACTCGACTTATAGGATGGGCATTCGATTCCATAAGGAAACGCGAATCTTACTCAACTGGGGAAGAAAAAGACTTCACCTGAAGAGCGCATGAGATATATTATCTATTACCGTCAGAACATAAATAACATACTCGCATGGAAGATTATCCACAACCGGTTACTAGGTTAATAAAGGATAGATCGACCGAAAAGAAAGGACATCGGGATACCGGCTACTGGGTATATAATGATGACCAATCAAACGGAGAAACAATCACTACCAAACAAAGGGTAAATGAGAGTTGACTCGCTGGGGAGACATTGACAAGAGCAATGATCCCGGAGATATATCACCGGTTACTGGGTGGTATACTCAAAAAATGGAGGAATATCAATACCAAATATTGGATAAAGATAACCAACAAATAGGGGATTACATCTACCGATTACTGGGTAGAAAACCACATAAATAGGACTTACAACTACCGGTTACTAGATAGAAAGCCACAACATCCGCTAGGGAGAGAGTGAACAATTACTATTTACTGAGTAATTGATCACCTGAACCACAGGGAATGACAGGGGAAACAATAAGAAAGGGGGTTAATCTAGGAATAAACTAGAGAGACAAAATGAAACAAGACTTGATCCTATGAGGATATAACTCAGGGGAGTAATTCCTTCCCAATACATAATTAGGGAGAAAACTGAAACAATAATCATCCACGAGGACATAACTCAGTGGGGAGTATAGAAGGAAAGATAGACACTTTTTTGCCTATAGGGTTGACTCTATTTGGAGAGATCAGACACAAGCATCTGCTTGGGGAAAAAACATTTCACCGATAGCAGGAGATGACAAGCAAAGATATATGGCAAAAAATGCAACATGAATATCTTAATGTTATAATTATGCATGTATATGCATGGTTTATGTATGATTAATGTTGACAAACAGACATATCTATCACAAACAGGTCCAAGAATCAATGGACAGGCATCCGGTATAACATCTCAAAAGAGAAAGACCAAGCCCGCAGGAGAGAATCAAATCTGGTGGGGAGCATCTAATACCAGGAAACACCAATCACAGCTGAGGAACTAGCAGAGTCGCTGTCGGGGACAAAGACTACCGCTGGGGATTAGAGAACGTTGTTGGGGATAAGCAAAGGTCACAACTACCAAATGCTAGGGATCTTCCAACAATTCTCAGGAACGTGCAGAAATATTTCTGCCGTCGGGGCAGGAACAAATTACTCCGTTGGGGATTGTCATACCCCAATTTTGTCCGGGCATATTTAAACTTTCATAGAATTGATTTCATTTTCATTTTTGCATCATATGCATAGCATTACATACATTGCATCATGAATAATACCTAAAGTGTCAGTCAGAATGAATTTATTTGAGAATACAGACCAATCAGTCGAATCATTTCTCAAAGACAGGCAAAGTCAGCAATGACTGTTTCGGTTATATCTTATCCGCCTGAGATTTTTAACCGATACAAAATTATTTCAGAATTTGAGGAAAGACTATATTTTTTAATAAGTATGTTTTGTCCTGACAATTTTAGTGTGACCGGTTTAATTTCCCAAGCAAATTTATACTCGGTCTTTGTTTCTAACCGATCACTATTTTGTTGGTTTAATTAGTTAATTAAAGTAGTTAGAATTTATTTAAATCAAATGTCAATTAGTTTTTTTATTAATGTTTTTATGTCCTTAAGAGAATAATAAGCGTATTAAAATAAATAAATAAAATGTTTTAGCATTGGATTCTCTTTTCATTTGCCAGCTAGCACCTAATGCCCCACTACCATCTCTCTCACGTTTTTCCCTCAGTCTCTCCACACACTTGGCCACGCGTCCCTTCACTCACCTATAACACTCACACCTCACACTCACAATAAGTACAGAGAATCCTCACAAATCTCTTTGCTCTCTCTGCCAACCAAAAAGAAAAACAAAAACAAAAAGTCATCTGATAATCACTATTCATCGCCTCCCTCAAACTCTCCATCTCACAAACCTACGCCTTCAACCTCTTCAATCTCTACCCTTCCACACTTACTCCGTGGTCACCGTGAGAACCACCGCTAAATATCCGATCCACAGCTGCTCAACACCTTCATCAACCCCCAAAATCGTCCACGATTCTCCACCGGAACAACTCCACAAACAACCGTCCCACACCTGTCAAAAGTCCACACTCGCGCCGACCACCACCAACTCGCACGACTTCCTTCACAGTCATTCACTTTTTGTTTGCTCGTGAAAGTGGTTTTAGGAGGGAGCGTTTGGTCAGTGTGATGCGGTTCTGGCTTAGGTTCAAGCAACTCGCGACCAACTAACCTCAATGATAGGGAGCAATTCAACATTTCAGCAATTAAGTTCATCGGCATTTTACCCCTTTTTATTTTGGTTGGTGTTTTCTATTTTTCCACTGTGCTTAGTTTGTTTAAACTATTATTTTGATATTGTGAAATTGTTGCTTTGAGTTCGCTATTTTGGGATGCATTAACCTCACTAGATTCAGTTCTGGTATATCGGCGCTACCGTCCTTGTGGTAGTCGTGGTTTCAGATTGATATATTGTTGTTACCATTCATGTGGTGATGTACAAAGATCCTTGGTGAATGAATGAATTGAAGATAATTCATCTCTTCTTCCTACTGTGCTTGTAGCTTATATGGTTGCTTGTTTTGAATGGTTTTCCTGCACATATAGTTAGTGTTGTGCTCGTTGTATGCTTGAGAAGGCCACCATAATTTACTGCTTTAATGTCATTAGAAATTCAAGTTTGAGATTTTGGAATTTTATTGATGCAGATGATTTTTATTCATTTAAATTAAAGTTCATAAAAAAATTGATTTGGGATCTTGGAATTTCTATTGTTGCTGAGGATTGCTTAAAGTTAAAAAAAAAAGGGTTCGATTTAGGGTCAAATTAATCTGGATGATTCACTTCACTACTGTATGCAATTTGTTTGTTTTTTTAGTTATTTGTATTAATTAATTGATGAATTAGGAGTTAATTAGATGAATAAACTATCGGTAAAAATATTTCTTATTACTTGATTTTGTGGTACCAAGAAGATCAATATCTATCCTTTGTTCATTCCATACAAGCAAATAATCATTTTTGATTTACACCGTCAATTTCAACTTAAAACGATTTCGAATCAAATCAAGTTACTTTTCACTTTCATAAAAAGTATTGGTTCAAAGCGGAGTATTTCCTACCTAAACTTGGTTAATTCTACAAAGTCAATTTTGATTCACCAACAACACAAACCAATTTCAAAAAGCACAAACAACAATTCTCGATCTAAATATCGAGCCCATTTTTAAAACACCCTTGTAAGTCGATTGCTCTTCGCATCGCCATCAACCTCACATAGCTTACTCTTGGGCTTCCTTACAATGAAACCTACTTGGTTATTGATTAATCGAGTAGATGAAATAATACACTAAATAAAATTCATTTCATTCATTTCATGAACTCAAACCATTTTCCAAACCATTCAACTTCTAAAAGAATTTTCTCTTTTAAACATAAACATTGGAATGAAAAGGAGAATAGTAAGCTTCCGCTTCACTATCTCTCGACTATTCGAATAATTGGCGTACGCCATATTGCTCGGATTTTCGTCATTCATTTAAAACCCTAAAACTCCATAAAATTAAAATCACTCCCCCAATTAATTAAATTCTAAAAGCTCTATTAATCTTTGAATGAAAAGGAGAATAGTGAGCATCCGCTTCATTATCTCTCGATTATTCGAATAATTGGCGTACGCCATATTGCTCGGATTTTCGTCATTCAAATAAAACCCTAATAATCATAATATTTCAAATCATTTCTACAAATTCCAAATCCTTTTTATTCCATATTTCAGATGAAAAAAAGGATAGGAGGCATACGCCTCACTATCTTTCGATTATTCGAATAATTGGCGTACGCCATATTGCTCGAATCTTCGTCATCAATTTAAAACGCAATCGAATACGACATCTAAACATGTCTTTTACTATTTAAACCTCGGGTGATAAGAGACAGGAGGCGTACGCCTCACCATCTCTCGATTATTTGAATAATTGGCGTACGCCATATTGCTCAGATTATTGACTTCCGACTAAAACACGCTAAATAAACTTGGATAAAGGAATAGGTGGCGTACGCCTCGTTATTCCTTGAATAAGCAGGTAGGAGGCGTACGCCTCACTACCGTGCATATTCAACATCCGCAAACAAACTTTCGATAAAAATTCGAACGAAAAAGGAGTAGAAGGCGGTCGCCTTATTATTCCTCGAAAGAATTGGATGATTGGTGTACACCACATTGCTCAATCTTTCGTCGTTCTTTAAAATATCCCAACAAATCAAACCTAACTTCTCGCCCCCGAGCGATCGAAACCAATCAAACATCAAACACATCAATTCAACTTGTCACCCCCGTGTGACCAAAACTCCTTTCAAAAGAACACTGTCAATCCTTTCTAATGCGCACAATAAACCAGTGCTAGAGCCTCCGCCGAGAGTAGACAAGCCAGCGTTTAGCCGTTAGAACGCCGACCTACACAGTCGTTCATCAAAACAAAACATACCAAATATTCGTAGTAGCTCGAACTACGAAAGCTCTGATTTCCTTATTGCACTATAAGGATACGTAGGCAGGAGATTGTTGTATCTTCGCGAGCACACTAATAAAAAACCTCTCATTTCCCCCCTCTTGAGGTCTTCATCCATATCTGTCATCAATTCTAATCACTCGAAGCAAACGAATAACAGTCAACTAACATTCAAATCGCAAAATCAGACTAAAAGGTTCCCGTTGAGTACAACGGACGTAAGGGGTGCTAATACCTTCCCCTTGCGTACTCGACTCCCGAACCCGAATATGGTTGCGACGACCATTATTCTTTTTCTTAAAGGTTTTCTCGATATTTTCCTGTTCCTTCATTGGAATAAATAAAGTTCGGTGGCGACTCTGTTCGAACAACATCTTTCCGCGTTCCATCGCGAGGGATCGCATTTTTTCGAGGTGCGACAGACTGGCGACTCTGGTGGGGACCCTGCTCCAAGCAAGAGAGAGTCTAGCCTAACTTATTCTGATTTTGCTACGACTGTTGGAAGATATTCTTTCTTTCCATGTTTATCTCTCTGTATTTTATTCTGATTGATTGTGTTGTATATAATTTGCCTTGATACTTTGATATGGGGCTTGATGTATGTTGTGAGATAAGCTCCATACCCGAGCTTCGAGAAAAAACTTAGAACCCTGAGTTGTGTAGTATTGAACCGGGGGTGTACACCTCATTGGGACAATACGAAGACTCCACCTAGAGTAGATCTGTTTGGAGTTTCCATCACAATATGGCTAGCCCATCATTGTGGGGGAGGTTCTAAACACGATCCGTGACTCTAGGGACCTCGCCTTAAAACCAAGTTTTGTTTTCATGATCGGTGATTATGTAGTATTGAACCGAAGGGTCTACACCCTGTTCGTACAATACGAGAATCCCACTTAGATTAGATCATTTCAGAACTCCCATCATAATGTGGCTAGCCCACCATTGCGAGGAAGTTTTGAACTTGATCCGTGAGTCTAAGTTCCTTCCTTGAAAACATAACTTTAGAACCTACCTTTGGGGAATTTCTTGTGATCAGAGAAACCTATGTTTCTTCCTTTTATCACTGATGTACTCGACATGTGGATAATTTTGAGTCTGTATTCCTCTGCAAAAATCATGGCAAAATTTCATGCATTTGCATATCATCAACATGCATTGCATATCATCTCCCAGAAACAAAATCTCACACCATGTTCTACCCTTTGTCCAGTAAACGCTGACTACTCGACACCGATACGAGACACGCCGCAATTACAAGATGACACTTGAACAACTTGAGGCAAACCAGGTTTCGATGAGAACAGACATTGACTCCATGCAGGCAAAGATGGATCGCTTGCTGGAAACCATGGTACTCTTAGCCCAGAAGGAAAAGGATGCTGAGACTAACGCTGAAGCCAGGAAAGTTGCTGCCCAGTTTGGATCACCATCACTTAACATCCCTGGAGTAACTGACCTTGATGGTAACCCTAATCAGCTTAGAGGAGGACCCATCCCTATTCATGTTCCCATGGTCAACCTGAACCCCCATGAGCATTCTGCTACATCTGCTCGACATGGATCAATGATGGGTGATGAAGATCCATATGACGCCTTCTTCATGCCACAACCTGCCAAACCTGTTGTTGGAGGTCTCCCAGACCCAGCTGTTGGTAGACTCCATGCTTTGGAGGAAAAGTTTAAGTCCTTGGAGGTTCACACTACTCCCGGTTTGGACGCAGTGGATATGTGCCTGGTACCAGGTCTCGTAATTCCGCAAAAATTCAAAGTCCCGGACTTTGATAAATACAAGGGAATCAGCTGCCCGAGAACTCACCTCAGAGCTTATTGTTGCAAGATGGTTGCCCACATCAGTAATGATCAACTCCTGATTCATTACTTCCAAGATAGCCTCAGTGGGGCATCTTTGGAGTGGTATATGCAGCTAGAGAGAGGTCAGGTCCAATCTTGGAGAGATCTCGCTGAAGCCTTCCTTAGGCATTACCAGTACAATACTGATCTAGCACCCAATCGCACACAGCTGCAAGACATGACTCAACACAACAATGAGTCATTCAAGGAGTACGCCCGGCGATGGAGAGAGCTAGCAGTTCGTGTCCAACCTCCTCTTCTTGACAAGGAGCTAATTGATATGTTTATGGTAACTCTGCATACCCAATACATGGAAAAGATGGTGGGCTCCAGCTTCCCGAATTTTGCTGAGGTTGTCTCTGTGGGAGAACAAATCGAGAGTCAGATCAAGAAGGGAGAGTTACCCTGTGCCGCTAACGCTTCAAGTGGGATGAAGAAACCCTATCCCAATATCCCAAAGAAGCCAGAAGGTCAGACCAACGCCATAATGAGAGGAGGAGGGTATAGGGCACCTTCGTATGCTCCTATGCCTTACGATCAGGTTGCCGCTGTCATCCCAACGCCATATCAGCCACCACATCAGCAACCATATCAACAACGGTATCAACAGCCTTATCAACAGTTGGCTTACCAACAACAACATTAGAATCAACAGCAACGTGCTCAACCACGTCCACCTAACCAACAGAGGGCAAGGAGGCCAGAAAGATATTTCGATCCTTTGCCAGTATCATATAGCAAGATCCTCCCATACCTGCTGAAGGATGGATCAATTATGCTGAAGGAGATAACACTTGCAACTCCACCATATCCTCCAGGCTACGACGCCAATGCTCACTGCGAGTATCACATGGGTGCTCCAGGACACACAATAGAGAACTGTAAGGCTTTCAAGCACAAGGTTCAAGATTTGATTGACAGTAAAGCACTTACATTCACGCCAGTGAGGCCAAACGTTACGACAAACCCCATGCCGGCGCATGCAGAGTCGAGTGAAGCTCGAAGGTAAAGCTTCCCACCGGCCTGAACAAGCAGAACAAATCCCAATGACAAATCAAGAGATGAAGCCCGTTTCTTCGAATGAAGGCGATCATTATGCCATTTTTACCATTTTGCATTCTTGTAATTTGATCTTGTTTGTCTAAGTACTGTATGCTTTAAACATTGTCATTTGTATTTGGTTTTGTTAATGGGATGATTATGCATGCTTTGAATCAATCTTTCATATTCACTCATCTATCACATTTACAAATCACAAACACATACTTTTTCACCTCACTTTCTTCATCACACTATTGTTATTAAATGTTGGAAGGAGGATGACGAAAACAAAATACTCATAATTGCTGATTGAATGCTTTCGGATAAAATCCTGCTAATGATGTACAGGCATTGTTTCAAATCCCCAAACACTGGAGAGATAAGGAGTTAATCCCTAGTCAACCACTTCGAGCCTAGAAGTATGAGTTTCTTTCGGATCTGCAAAACCCTTACGCTTAACCTGGGGCAGGGTAGTGTTCAGTTAATCTGACTACGCATTCAAATTACAAGATGAAATATCCCATGCAAGGATCAACCACACGATATTCTTCACACACATCCTGAAGTGTCGAAGGAACCATACAAATCCAAATTTTATGTCGGTTGTTCTTCAATGACCAATGACTTGGCAGTCACAATTTCCAAAAAAATAAATCAAAGAAAGAGCCCGCTAAGTCGAACACCCTGAAAGGAGACTTAGGCAAAAACTGGAGCAATCCCGATGGATTAAAGCTTCAACAAGCGGTCCATGCAAAAGTTAGGGATCAAAACAAAATCAAAAGAGACAATGAAAGTCTCCAACAAAACAAAACAAGACTCAGTGACCACCATACCAAAATCAAAGGGTCACCGACATCTAGCAAACGATATAAGGTGGCTGCCATTCCAAGAGACCTTGAATCACCATCTTTATCCTTACACTTGCAAAAGACGAATGTGTGTCGAATTAACTGAATGTAGGATTGGAGATCATCATGAAGAAGGGGTGGGTTAAAATAAACTTTGAGCCTTATATCCTTTTGTTTCAATAACCATGAACCAAGCCACGTTACAACCTTTAAAAGACCTAATTGAAGTAAGGTTTGTTCTGAAAGCATACTACATCAAGGTTGAGTAAACTGACTCCCAAAGGTTTGCTAATATTCTCTTCTCACTATTGTAACACCCCAAAATTTGCCCTCCTCATTCATACATTCATTGCTTAGGTCATTTAGCATTTCATATCACATTGCATCATGTCAGTCAGGATTAGCTCCAAGAAGCTCGAGCATTATCCAGGACACTTTGTGGGTTCTATGATCCGACAACACGGGGAAAAGACGTGAGGTACTACCAACAAATCTAAATGGGGCCTGTTCACCCTACAAATCGCCAAGCTTGAATCTGCCGCTGAGCTGCTATGCTCGCTGGGCGAGCAGATGCTTCGCCTAGCGAAAAGAACTGTCATGCTCGCTAGGCGAGCAGATCCTTCGCTAGGCGAAGGGCGCGCATTTCAGAAAATGACAGAAAAGCCTCGGGCCTCAGCTGACTTCATTCCAAGCCCACAAGTCCACGAATTTAGCCTATAAATATAAGAGTTCTAGTAGAGTTTCAGACACTTGAAAATTCATGGGAGACACTTGAAGTTTCACTGGAGAAAGATCTCGAGAGACCTAGGAGTTACTCTGCAGCAATCTTCAGGCAGCCCCGAGAAGTTCACCCCGATTCACACGCTCTCTTGCCTCCGCCTTACGCAAACCCTAATAGAGCTTCGCAAATCCAGCTGCGCCGTCCGATCTCCCTCATCAGGTATGCCTTTGTTCCTATTACTCTATGCCTCGAATTTGAATACTATGAATGTATGAGGTAACCCCAGGTTTTGCCCACAGGGTTATATTTGTGTATGAATATGTGATTTATGTCTTGACTGTTTAACAATTTCGTTTCTGAGATGAATGCCATAGGATCTGGAATCTTTAACATCGTGCAGGTGCCAATGAGAAATCTAAATCCCGCAGGTGCTCGCTAGCCGCCTCGCTAGGCGAGCACGCAGCGAAGCTTCCCTAAGCTTTCGCTAGGCGAAGCAGTCGCGAACGTGACAGTATCTGCTTTTATTCTGTTTTGTTCTAACCTGTTCTTTGTGTTGCCATGGCCTCGTTATCTTTCGATTTCATCCTGTTCGCCTAACCCCTTTTGTTGAGTTTTTGTGAGGGCTCACATATTCTTGCAGGGATACCCTCCGGAGGTTTATTCCGATTTCCCGTACTGATTGGTTTTCTTTGATGGCATCAGCTTGGGAGAATCTCAGGGTCGCTTATCACTTAATTGCTGTAACTTTGGGTCTTGATCCGTGTGGTATTTTACTTCTTCCCTTTTATTTCTACCGTTTTTTAGCTGGAAGACCTCGATAGGAGGCAATGTTTGAGCCCCCTTGGTGGCATTTTTTTTCTACTTTAAGATACATGTTTTGCGTGATGTGATTGTTTCCCCATAGGATGCGAGGCTTCGCATAGTCTCCCGTTTGCATGCCAATTTAGATAGCACTGTTCCTTCGCCTAGGACTTCCTTTTCGCATGCGCGTTCCTACAACGCATCCCAAACCCTAAAACCCAAAGCAACACGTTTACTCCTTCTACTACAGGCGAGTAAGTCTCCAAAGGTCGAGCATCCGGTAGATTGCGTAGTGACGTCGTTCGTCCAAAACCCAATCCATAACCCCGTAGTTAGCCAAACTACGGCTTGCTCTGATTCTCATTCCAGATGAGATACGTAGGCATAAGACGCGATGTCTTAGCGAGCACATATCCCCCAACCCATAGGTCAGCCGAGCTACGAAGACTCTGATTCTCATATTCAGATGAGATATGTATGCAGTGGATGCGACATCCGCGCGAGTCATTTCTCTTAACCTTTTTAGTAAATAAACACGTTAGGTAAACCCACACCCTTTAGACAAAAACTACAAAAGTGGATCCCGTAGAGTACTACGGATGCGTAGGGGTGCTAATACCTTCCCTTCGCATAACCGACTCCCGAACCCAAGATTTGGTTGCGAGACCCCGTCTTGTCCTTTCCTTTTTCAGGTTTACTTCGAGCGTTTCCTTTCCCTCCCTTGGGATAAATAACGCACGGTGGCGACTCTCCTGTCTTTTTCTTCCGCCGGTTGTCTTTTCGCACACTGTATTTTTCAGGTTGCGACAGCTGGCGACTCCACTGGGGAGTATAGAAGTTGACCTCTTGCTGGTCCATCTTCCCTAAGCGAGTCCCTCCTAGCTTGTGTGATTTCTTGTTTATTGGGTGTTCATGCTTTTGTACATTTATTTACTTACTTGCTTGCATTCATCTGCTGTATCTGCTGTTTGTTTGTTTGTTGGGATGGGATGTTCTACGAGAGGTAAGCCCATTACCCAGGCTTGAGTGTACACACAGGTTTTAGAGTGGATGTTCATGAGGCTTGCGTGGCATGTTGCTGCGTTAAGTCGTTCGTGAAGAACCACACCCAAACGAGGTTTCTCTGGGATATATTATGTCCTGCGGATGTTCCGTAACGACATAATATTCCCCTAGAAATTGTCGACTCTGGTGACCATTTCCCGAGAACTCAGTTGAGGCCTCTCCTCCGAGACGTGATTATGTTAGCTCTGGTGGGCGCATTCTCGCTGATCAATCCGAGGACCCCGAGACTGGGAACTTGCTTTAGGATGTCCTGTTGAGGGGAGTCAGTGGAGGTCTTTTATCCCGTAATAATGCCAAACCTTCAGTGGTAAACGTATTATTCGCGACTGAAGGGCTGAAGTTGACGAACTTCTGTTCTTAGAACCTACCAGTGAGGGGCGGGCTAAATTCAGGAAACCCTAACCTCCGACCAACCCGGTCTTCTGGAGCAAAGCTTTGATCTTATATTATTTTCCTCAGTGATTTTCTCTCCAGACAGTGCAACCTGACAGATGTTCAAGCAGATACAGCAATCCTGATTGACATGCCACTGCATTGCATTCACATCATCACATCATTTGCATTCATATCATTTAACACATGTTTATCCATTTCTAGGGGGTTTACATCTTCTTCTTGATTCCGGTCGGGGTTTTTTCTGGTTCTCTCAAGATGGATATTGGCAGAAAGAGACTCGTCGCCTACAGGTTTCCGGTGGTCTGTTTGGAGCCCATCCAACAACTGATGAAGTTAATGGATCCTGGTTCTCTAGAAGGATTCCGAGAGGATTACGGCTTGATTCTAAGTTTCGTCACGGTTCTTTCCAAAGATCAACATGATGCTCTCTTCACACTGCTACAGTTCTATGACCCTCCATTGAGGTGCTTCACATTCCCGGATTATGTTTTGGCCCCTACTTTGGAGGAGATTGCCAGTTTTCTCAGAGTTCCCATCAAGTCACAATTGCTATTCTACAGTTCTGAGTGTCTGCCCGATCTCAGCATGGTTGTTTCAACCACATATTTGGAGGAATCAGTTTTGAAGGCTAATATGTGTCAGAAAGGAAAAGTCAATGGTTTTCATCTGAATTTCTTACTGGGAGAAGCAAAGAAGAAACTGGAAGACGGTAACCAGAGGGGTTTCAATGCTGTGTTGGCTCTTTGTGTGTATGGGATTGTCTTGTTCCCTAATGTCGCTAAATTTGTGGACATGGACGCGGTACGCCTCTTCGTGTTGAGAAATCCAGTGCCGACCTTGCTAGGAGATTTCTTTCATTCAGTGCACCACAAAAATGAGAATAGAAAAGGAGGATTGTTGAATTGCTGTGCGCCTTTGTTTTATAAGTGGTTCAGTTCTCACCTACCCAAATCAGGAACATTCGTTGATGTCAAGGACTCGTTGAGTTGGTCGAAGAGATTGATGGGGTTGAGAGCTGAAGATATTTCTTGGTGGTCTGACCGGAGTTTGCTTCGGGCAGATATTATTCACAGTTGTGGGAACTTCCCGAATGTGCCGTTGATAGGAAGAAGAGGAGGAATCAACTGTAATCCTTCTCTTGCAGTTAGACAGTTTGGATATGCCTTAAGAACTCCGCCGTTGGAAAAGGATGTGGAAGAGAGTCTGTTTTTCCATTCTTCGCCTGATTTGACTGTATCCCGTAAGGCAGCTGAGGCCTGGCTCAAGGTGATCAAGAAAGGAAGAGCTGTTCTTGGGAAAGGAGATTGTAGAACTTACCCTCAGTATGGAGAGTGGCTTCAAGGAAGAATCGAAGAGTTTGGTCTACCATTGAAGAACCTTTGTATACACCTACTCCTGAGCAGTCAGCAACGGTGAGCCGAGAGGAGTATGACAAGTTGAAGAACACCATGGAAGGACTGCAAGTCGAGAACTCGGAGTTAAGAGAGAAGTTGCAAGACTCACGTGCAAGCCTATTTCCGTAAAATGGTTGCATACTCTGATGACGAGAAGCTACTTATGTACTTCTTCCAGGATAGTCTAGCTGGGGCATCCTTAGAATGGTATATGAGGCTGGACAGAGCCCACATCCGTTGCTGGAGGGATTTGGCGGAGGCTTTCGTGAAGCAGTATCAGTATAATGCAGACATGGCTCCGGACAGAACTCAACTTCAGAATCTGTCTCTTAAAAGCAATGAGTGCTTCAGGGAATACGCTCAACGCTGGAGGGAGACAGCTTCCCGTGTTCAACCCCCTATGTTAGAGAAGGAAATGGCCAACATGTTCATGAATACGTTGCCTGGACCTTATCTGGAGCGTCTGGTGGGGTGCAATGCTTCCAACTTTGCTGATGTGGTCTCTACCGGAGAGAGGGTGGAGAATTACCTGAAGACCTGCAAGATCCAAAGTGGAGGTGGATCTTCGTCAGGGGTAAAAAAGTCGTTCGTTGGAGGGCATAAGCAGAGAGAAGGGGGAGTGAATTCTTTGGCTTCCTATCAGAACAGAGGTGTTAGAAGGCACAGTTTTCAGGATTATCATCAACAACCGTATGTTGCGGCAGTGACCATTCCAGCTGCAGCGCCACTACAACAACAACAATCACAACGTCAACCGGCTCAGTATCAACAGCAGCAACAACCGGGTAACAGACCCGCTTATCAACAGAGGCAAAGGGCGATGGACCGGCGTTTCGACACTATTCCAATGTCGTACGCCCAGTTGCTTTCTAGTCTTCAACAACTACAACTTGTGCAACTGCGCACTCTGGCTCCTCCTATTGGTAGACTTCCGGTGGGTTACGACGCCAACGCTAGGTGTAGCTTCCACTCTGGGGCACCTGGCCATGATATTGAGAACTGCAAAGCTTTTAAGCACGTAGTTCAAGACCTCATAGATTCAAAGGCCATCGACCTTGCACCGGCTCCGAATGTCGTCAACTATCCCATGCCCCAACATGGTGGTGCAAATGTTAATATGATAGAAGGAAAAGCCAAGTTCGTTGAGGATGTGTTGAAACTGAAAACTCCATTGTTGGATATCAAAGGATGCTTACTAAAGGCCGATGTTTTCCCCGGTTGTGGGAAAGTTTGTTTGGATTGTGCTGCACAGGAGAAGGGTTGTTCGAAGCTACAGCAGGGTATCCAGGCCTTGCTCGACAAGGGTATCCTCCAGGTTGAAGATTTGTCTGTCCAGGAGTCTGCGGAAGGGGTTGAGGAAGAAGGGTTTGAAGATGCTACTGATGAATTCGCAGATGTTGTTCCTGTTAATTTTGTGATTCCCAGCCAAGTCTCTGCAATCAACGAAGAAGATGGGGATAGTGATTGTAACATTGACAACTGGGTGCGTCCGAGGATCCCGGGTGAAGTCATCAACAATTGGTCTTCTGAAGAGATTATCCAAGTCACTTTTCTGAAGGAGTAATTTTCTTTGTTTATTCATGCATATCCAAGTCTTACGTTCCGCCCAGGGCGTAATGACTCATTGTAGGGCCCATCTATGTGACACTTGCATTTTTTATCATAAATAAAGGACGTATTTTTGCATTCGAATATTTCGTTCCATGTCTTTCTATTTTTTTTTTTTTTTTTGCCGTTTTTCAAAATAAAAAATGGCAATGTTTTGTTTAGTTTTCACTTCTTGTTCACACTCATAAGCACATACCATCACTCATGCAGATGCACATCACCGAATCCTATTGATAACGGTTCTGCTATGGCTCGCTTCGACTTTGAAAATCCAATCTTTCAAGCTGAAGAAGAGGATGATGAAGATTGTGAACTCCCTGAAGAACTTACCAGGTTATTGAAACAAGAGGAAAGGGTTATTCAACCGCATCAAGAGTCTGTTGAAGTGATAAATCTCGGCACCGAGGACGCCAAGAGAGAAATCAAAATAGGGGCTGCTTTAGAAGACAATGTGAAGAAAGGGTTGATTGAATTGCTGCAAGAATACGTTGACATCTTCGCCTGGTCTTATCAGGACATGCCTGGGCTGGACACAGACATCGTGGTGCACCGCTTGCCTCTCAAAGAAGGTTGTCCTCCGGTCAAGCAGAAGCTCAGAAGAACAAGACCAGAGATGGCTGTCAAGATAAAGGAAGAAGTGCAAAAGCAGTTGGATGCAGGATTTCTAGCAGTCACCAATTATCCGCCATGGGTTGCGAACATCGTCCCAGTACCTAAGAAGGACGGAAAGGTACGGATGTGTGTCGACTACCGGGATCTGAACAGAGCTAGCCCTAAAGATGATTTCCCATTACCTCACATCGACGTTTTGGTGGATAATACAGCTCAGTTCTCGGTATTCTCCTTCATGGATGGCTTTTCTGGCTATAACCAAATCAAGATGGCACCAGAGGACATGGAAAAGACAACTTTCATAACCCCATGGGGCACTTTCTGCTACAAGGTGATGCCGTTTGGTCTGAAAAATGCTGGAGCAACATATCAACGAGCTATGGTAACTATGTTCCATGATATGATTCATCATGAAATCGAGGTTTATGTTGAGGATATGATTGCCAAATCTCAGACAGAAGAAGAACATTTGTTGAATTTGCAGAAACTGTTTGAGCGTTTGAGGAAATTCAAACTGAGACTTAATCCGAACAAGTGCACTTTCGGGGTGAGATCGGGAAAATTGCTGGGTTTTATTGTTAGCGGAAAAGGGATTGAGGTGGATCCTGACAAAGTGAAAGCAATACAGGAAATGCCTGAGCCAAGAACAGAGAAGCAAGTCCGTAGTTTCTTAGGGAGGTTGAACTACATTGCAAGGTTCATCTCTCACCTAACAACCACGTGTGAGCCAATTTTCAAATTGCTGAGGAAAGATCAGACTATCAGGTGGAATGAAGATTGTCAAAGGGCTTTCGAGAAGATAAAAGAGTATCTACAGAAACCTCCGATCCTTATACCTCCAGTTCCTGGGAGACCTCTGATAATGTACCTATCAGTGACTGAGAACTCGATGGGGTGTGTATTGGGACAGCATGACGAGTCTGGTCGAAAAGAGCATGCCATATACTACCTTAGCAAAAAGTTTACCGACTGTGAAGTCAAATATTCGCAGCTTGAGAAAACTTGCTGTGCTTTGGCCTGGGCTGCTCGCCGACTGAGGCAGTATATGTTGAACCATACTACCTTGTTGATTTCTAAGATGGATCCAGTGAAATACATATTTGAGAAGCCGGCTCTCACCGGACGTGTTGCCCGTTGGCAGATGATTTTAACAGAGTATGACATCCAGTATACGTCACAGAAGGCCATCAAAGGGAGTATTCTGTCAGACTACCTTGCCGAGCAACCGATTGATGATTATGAGCCAATGAAGTTTGAATTCCCTGATGAAGACATCATGTTCCTCAAGATGAAAGACTGTGAAGAGCCAGTTGTTGAGGAGGGACCTGATCCAAACGAAAAGTGGACTTTGTTGTTTGATGGGGCTGTCAATGCTAGAGGTAGTGGAATTGGCGCTGTCATTACTACTCCGAAGGGTGCCCACATGCCTTTCACCGCTCGTTTGACTTTTGAGTGCACAAATAATGAAGCTGAGTACGAGGCCTGTATCTTGGGTATTGAGCAAGCCATTGATCTGAGAATCAAGACTCTGGACATCTTCGGAGATTCAGCTCTGGTGATTAATCAAGTGAATGGTGATTGGAATACTCTCCAGCCCACTCTGGTCCCCTACAGAGACTACACGAGAAGACTGTTGACTTTCTTCACAACGGTAAAATTGTATCATATACCTCGTGATGAGAACCAGATGGCAGACGCACTTGCTACTCTATCCTCCATGATCAAGGTAATTCGTTGGAACCATGCTCCCAGGATCGATGTGATGCGCCTTGACAGGGCCGCGTATGTGTTTGCTGCTGAACTGGTAGTCGATGACAAGCCTTGGTATCACGATATCAAGTGCTTTCTGAAGAATCAAGAATACCCTGCAGGGGCATCCAACAATGACAGAAAGACTTTGAGGAGATTGGCAGGCAGTTTCTTCTTGAACAAAGACGATGTGCTGTATAAGAGGAACTTCGACATGGTTTTGCTCAGATGCGTGGACAGACACGAGGTGGACATGTTAATGCAGGAAGTTCATGAAGGTTCCTTCGGTACTCATGTCGGCGGACATGCAATGGCTAAGAAATTGTTGAGAGCGGGTTATTATTGGATGACCATGGAGTCAGATTGCTTCAAATATGCTCGGAAGTGTCACAAATGCCAGATTTATGCTGATAAGGTGCATGTACCGCCGCATCCTCTGAATGTGATGTCTTCGCCGTGGCCGTTTTCTATGTGGGGTATTGACATGATTGGAAAGATTGAGCCGACTGCTTCCAATGGGCATCGCTTCATCCTTGTTGCCATCGACTATTTCACCAAGTGGGTCGAAGCAGCGTCGTTCGCAAATGTCACCAAACATGTGGTGGCCCGTTTCATCAAGAAAGAAATCATTTGTCGCTATGGGATTCCCGAAAGAATCATTACTGATAATGGTTCTAATCTCAACAACAAAATGATGAAGGAGTTGTGTCGGAACTTCAACATTCAGCATCACAATTCTTCCCCTTACCGCCCTAAGATGAACGGCGCTGTTGAGGCGGCAAATAAGAACATAAAGAAGATTGTGCAGAAGATGGTCGTCACGTACAGAGATTGGCATGAGATGCTACCTTTCGCCTTGCATGGGTACCGCACTTCAGTACGTACATCGACCGGGGCAACCCCTTACTCCCTGGTGTATGGTATGGAAGCGGTCCTACCTGTTGAAGTGGAGATTCCTTCTCTAAGAGTCCTGTTGGATGTCAAGTTAGATGAAGCTGAATGGATTCGGACAAGGTTCAATGAGTTGAGTCTTATCGAAGAGAAGCGAATGGCAGCCATTTGTCATGGGCAGTTGTATCAGAGTCGGATGAAGAGAGCCTTTGATCAGAAAGTGCATCCTCGTTGTTTCCAAGTCGGAGATTTAGTGTTGAAAAGGATCCTTCCTCCTCAGACAGATCACAGGGGCAAGTGGACTCCTAACTATGATGGACCGTATATTGTCACCAAGGTTTTTGATGGTGGGGCCTTAATGCTTGCAACTATGGATGGTGAAAACTTCACTTCCCCTGTGAACTCAGACGCAGTTAAAAAATACTTCGCATAAAATAGACCCGCTGGACAGTAAAAAGAATAGTCCAGGCAAAAATGGGCATCCCGACGAACCAAGAAAATGAAAAGGTTCGGGCAAAAATTAGGGATTAAAAATGAAAAGATCGTACACCCGGTAAGTTGAAAACCTGAAAAGGCAACTTAGGCAAAAATGGGTATCCCGGTGGATTGAAAACCCGAAAAGGGCGATCCAGGCAAAAGTTAGGGATTAAGCGAATGACTGCGTTCTGAGTAGTTCTGAATCTCATCTCGTGCCAATGACTGGAAATTTTTGAAGGATAGGAAACAGTCCAATCACTCTTTCAGAAAGCTGATCATCTGGAGGATCTTGAAGACGGGCAAGTCATAGCAGAATTGGAACCCAATAGAAATCCATTTCACATTGCCATTAGATTAATTTCTGTTTTTATCTTTTGTGCGATTACCTCTTTCCAGGGATTGCTTCCTGATGTAAATACCTATTCAGAGGTCATTCAATCAATAAAATCATGTTATTCAGTATATCTCTGTTTTCGTTTTCATTTTACTGTTTTGTTTGCAAAAATGACGTCCGAATTTTTGATAAACATTGCATCATGACACATAAGGGCTTTACAGGTACATGCTTAATAAACATTTAAAATTGCTGTAAATTTTAAGTGCTTTGGATCGTCTATCCAGAACAGATACCCTCAGGGCATTTCCTTAAAATTCCCTGCAGATGATCGTGAATATCTTCCCCAGTGAAGTCACCAACAGACAAATTCGGTGTCTTATCCCTGCAAAGCTGATCAGAGCGTTGGATTCCTCAATCCCCAGCAGTTTCTCCCTACCGTACTTCCCCAAGCGGTTGTTTCAGGACATACACTCCCCAGTAGAGTTGATAGTACCAGACTACATATCCCCAACGGGGTTGATAGTGCCAGACTGTATCTTCCCAGCAGAAGTGGCTGCTCCTTAGAGTTCGATGCCAGATCGATAATCCTAATGCCAGATCCATGGTTTCTTTTCTTGAAGCAGAACCTCGGTACCGTATCAGTGTTTGCTCCCCCTCCTGAGTCATCTCTCGCAAACCGTGGTTGCCAGAACCATTGTAGCTTTCCTCAGCAGCAGGCTTCCAATGCCATTCTTTCCCCGATCAGAGTCTCGGTATGGCCAGAACACCGCATGGCTAGTCATCTCCCCACAGGGTTCATTGTGGTGTGTATCTCCAGCAGCCTGGCCAGAGCCCAGAGGATGGTAATCATTTCCCCAGCAGATCCCCTTGCCTCGGCTTGGCATTCTACCCAGCATTTCGCATCCCTGCATGTAGAATCATATTGCATTGCATCCTTCCAAATCGCGTAGCATTTCCATTTTTCATGGAGCATTACGCCATTGAAAAATTCAAACATACGCATGTAAGCATAAAACATTCTCGGTATCCCAAGTGATAAGCTAGAAGTTGTTTCCAGTACTCAGACTGAAGATTGTTCATGACTTACCTTTGTTATCCTCAGCAAGTGTCATTGGCCCATGCGCCGCCTCTATTATCATTCCCTATTTCTGCCAATGCTGACAGGCATGAAGTTTTCCGGTATCCAGACCGAAGTGGCATTCAGGCCAATTTTCCGATATTCAGATCGAAGAAGTTTCCGACGTTCAGGTCGATGCAACTTATGGCATTCAGGCCAGTTTTCCGGTATCCAGACCGAAGTGGCATTCAAGCCAGTTTTCCGGTATCCAGACCGAAGTGGCATTCAGGCCAGTTTTCCGGTATTCAGACTGCTGAGTGGCATTCAGGCCAGTGTTCCGATGTTCAGATCGAAGAAGTTTCCGACGTTCAGGTCGATGCGACTTGTGGCATTCAGGCCAAGTCTTTCCGATGTTCAGATCGAAGAAGTTTCCGACGTTCAGGTCGATGCGACTTGTGGCATTCAGGCCAGTGTTCCGATGTTCAGATCGAAGAAGTTTCCGACGTTCAGGTCGATGCGACTTGTGGCATTCAGGCCAAGTTTCCGATGTTCAGATCGAAGTCATTTCCAGTATTCAGACTGCTGAGCGGCATTCAGGCCATGGTTATTTCTGTGTTACCATTTATTTTGGTATCCAGTTTAACATTCTTTTTTCGATATTCAGACTGACTTTCACCGTACCAGACGGATTCTTCTTTCAAGACCACCTCTTTTCCGATTCTGACAGGCATGGTTATGTCACTCCACTTCAGTTCAAATTTATGGGCTGCTATTGTATTCAATCCCTTGATACCTCGAAAGTACAAAGTCGCTGCTATCTTCTTTTCGGGTCTCCAGCTGATTGAATAGGGGCAGCTGTAACACCCCAAAATTTGCCCTCCTCATTCATACATTCATTGCTTAGGTCATTTAGCATTTCATATCACATTGCATCATGTCAGTCAGGATTAGCTCCAAGAAGCTCGAGCATTATCCAGGACACTTTGTGGGTTCTATGATCCGACAACACGGGGAAAAGACGTGAGGTACTACCAACAAATCTAAATGGGGCATGTTCACCCTACAAATCGCCAAGCTTGAATCTGCCGCTGGGCGAGCAGATGCTTCGCCTAGCGAAAAGAACTGTCATGCTCGCTAGGCGAGCAGATCCTTCGCTAGGCGAAGGGCGCGCATTTCAGAAAATGACAGAAAAGCCTCGGGCCTCAGCTGACTTCATTCCAAGCCCACAAGTCCACGAATTTAGCCTATAAATATAAGAGTTCTAGTAGAGTTTCAGACACTTGAAAATTCACGGGAGACACTTGAAGTTTCACTAGAGAAAGATCTCGAGAGACCTAGGAGTTACTCTGCAGCAATCTTCAGGCAGCCCCGAGAAGTTCACCCCGATTCACACGCTCTCTTGCCTCCGCCTTACGCAAACCCTAACAGAGCTTCGCAAATCCAGCTGCGCCGTCCGATCTCCCTCATCAGGTATGCCTTTGTTCCTATTACTCTATGCCTCGAATTTGAATACTATGAATGTATGAGGTAACCCCAGGTTTTGCCCACAGGGTTATATTTGTGTATGAATATGTGATTTATGTCTTGACTGTTTAACAATTTCGTTTCTGAGATGAATGCCATAGGATCTGGAATCTTTAACATCGTGCAGGTGCCAATGAGAAATCTAAATCCCGCAGGTGCTCGCTAGCCGCCTTGCTAGGCGAGCACGCAGCGAAGCTTCGCTAAGCTTTCGCTAGGCGAAGCAGTCGCGAACGTGACAGTATCTGCTTTTATTCTGTTTTGTTCTAACCTGTTCTTTATGTTGCCATGGCCTCGTTATCTTTCGATTTCATCCTGTTCGCCTAACCCCTTTTGTTGAGTTTTTGTGAGGGCTCACATATTCTTGCAGGGATACCCTCCGGAGGTTTATTCCGATTTCCCGTACTGATTGGTTTTCTTTGATGGCATCAGCTTGGGAGAATCTCAGGGTCGCTTATCACTTAATTGTTGTAACTTTGGGTCTTGATCCGTGTGGTATTTTACTTCTTCCCTTTTATTTCTACCGTTTTTTAGCTGGAAGACCTCGATAGGAGGCAATGTTTGAGCCCCCTTGGTGGCATTTTTTTTCTACTTTAAGATACATGTTTTGCGTGATGTGATTGTTTCCCCATAGGATGCGAGGCTTCGCATAGTCTCCCGTTTGCATGCCAATTTAGGTAGCACTGTTCCTTCACCTAGGACTTCCTTTTCGCATGCGCGTTCCTACAACGCATCCCAAACCCTAAAACCCAAAGCAACACGTTTACTCCTTCTACTACAGGCGAGTAAGTCTCCAAAGGTCGAGCATCCGGTAGATTGCGTAGTGACGTCGTTCGTCCAAAACCCAATCCATAACCCCGTAGTTAGCCGAACTACGGCTTGCTCTGATTCTCATTCCAGATGAGATACGTAGGCATAAGACGCGATGTCTTAGCGAGCACATATCCCCCAACCCATAGGTCAGCCGAGCTACGAAGACTCTGATTCTCATATTCAGATGAGATATGTATGCAGTGGATGCGACATCCGCGCGAGTCATTTCTCTTAACCTTTTTAGTAAATAAACACGTTAGGTAAACCCACACCCTTTAGACAAAAACTACAAAAGTGGATCCCGTAGAGTACTACGGATGCGTAGGGGTGCTAATACCTTCCCTTCGCATAACCGACTCCCGAACCCAAGATTTGGTTGCGAGACCCCGTCTTGTCCTTTCCTTTTTCAGGTTTACTTCGAGCGTTTCCTTTCCCTCCCTTGGGATAAATAACGCACGGTGGCGACTCTCCTGTCTTTTTCTTCCGCCGGTTGTCTTTTCGCACACTGTATTTTTCAGGTTGCGACAACTATATCACGCACACGCTAGCTAAAATCAGCACCACTTTTGGACACATGGTCCACTCGTCATACACTATCACGACACTTCCAAACGAATGATTGTTTTTCAAAACTTGCATAACTATTGCATTAACATCACCATTTCTTGGATAACAGTTCTTAATTGTTAGTCAGTACTTGACATCGAGAAAATTCCAACAAGGGGCAATTCAAGGGGCACTTGATCGTTGGTGCTGACACGAATCAAGACCATCCTATGAATCAGGGGCATGGCGTCTTTTGATCATATTGACTTAAGAAGTAGTCAGTATAAGACAAATCTCCAAGCATCGGTCGATCAGGGAGGAAAAACATGTCAATACTCAGTCCATCTAGGGCAAGTCCCTCAAAGACTAGTCAGGGGCAAGACAAGTTGCAAGGGGCAAAATTCCCTTCATATCTTCAAGTCAATCAAGCAGATTGCGTCAGACACTAGTAACTGCTTGAATTCACAACCAAAACGTCGAAAGTTCATACCAGTACAACATCATGTCTTAACAAGAATCCTTAGGGCACGACAAAGGCATAATCATTATGCATTGATCACGTCACTGTGCTCAGTTACAGGCTGGCCAAACACTTCAGAAGAAGTCGGGATCTTCTCAAAGACAAATACACAATATATCAGCAAGAGATCAAACTTGGGCACCAAGAATATCCGCATCCATTGCGTGTTCATCACATCGTCAACTACCGAGTGTCGGGAAGTCAGATCCTTTCCACCAATCAATAGTCCAAGTCACATTGACAATTCCCAAAAAAGCCAAAGCCCACCTTCCTGGCACCCACACAAAAACAAATACAACCAACATTGGTTTCCAAAAATACATCGCCTTTGAAAAGGGGGGCCAATCCCAAACAAACCAATCATCTCTCGCATTCAAACATGCATCACATGCATCATATGCATCAACTCATTAACATAACACATACATGACATTTATGCATATGGCACGAATCAAAATCCAAGGTTTAGTCGTAGGCATCCAGGCCAACCCTCAGTTGAGTCATTGTCACTTTTTCTAAGTAAGTTCCTACCCTGCCATCGGGTGTTCCCCATTGAGTTACATCTTTCAACCGTTTGTTGATAAGATGTTATCCTCAGCTTAGTCAAACAATGTTTCTCCAAACACTTACCTTGTTTCACGTTGAGCGTCCCTTAATGAGTCATTTCCAGTAACCTTTTGTTGACAGAAACTACATCTCCCCAGAGAATATTTGTTCTGCAACCTTTTGTTGTGGATACCCCAAGCAAGTCTTATCCGACAATGTTCCAATGCTACCCAGCAAATCAGGTTTACTAAACTTTGACAGTATCCTTATTTTTCCAATATTTTTCTCACTATCATCCTTTTGGTGAAAGTCCATTAAGGAATAATGTTAATCATTGTCCTGTTTATGGTAACCGTTATCCTTTTGGCAATGGTAAATCCTTGACATTTGTGATCTTACCGTCATCCTTTTGGTGTCGAAGATCCTTATGGTGATAAGGATCTTTGTCATCTTGGTTCTATCATCATCCTTTTGGTGATGACACCCAGTTTAATCTAAAATCATCCTTTTGGTGATAGAGATTACGGAGTTTGGTTTAAGCTATCATCCTTTTAGTGATGGTGACATTTGGAAAGTCCAACCCCACTGTCATCCTTTTAATGTCAGCAATATTTGAAGTTATTATAACTTATTATCATCCTTTTGGTGGTAACAAGTTTCGAAGTTATAATCTCACTTTCATCTTGTTGGTGATGGTGATTGTTGATTCATTGTCATCCTTTTGGTGATAACGAGTCACGTTGTCTGTAGTACCTTCATCCTTTTGGTGATGGTGACTGTCGACTTATTATCATCTTTTTGGTGATAACAAGTTTTGTGGTTCGATCCTACCTTCATCCTTTTGGTGACGGTGATCCATAAAAGTTATCGACTCATTATCATCCTTTTGGTGGTAACGAGTTTTATTGTTTAATCCTACCTTCATCCTTTTGGTGACGGTGACCATTTGAGTTATGGGCTCATTATCATCCTTTTGGTGATAACGGGTTTTTGTTTTGATCTTGCCCTCATCCTTTTGGTGATGGCGATCATTGAGTCTGTTTCAGCTTATTATCATCCTTTTGGTGATAACAAGTTTTGAAGTTTTGTCCTTATTAT
Organism: Lathyrus oleraceus; assembly: GCF_024323335.1. Lineage (NCBI taxonomy): Eukaryota > Viridiplantae > Streptophyta > Magnoliopsida > Fabales > Fabaceae > Lathyrus > Lathyrus oleraceus. The sequence goes on from NC_066585.1 coordinate 101,004,850, forward strand.
CATCCTTTTGGTGATAACAAGTTCTTTTTGTTTGATCTTATTGTCATCCTTTTGGTGATGGTGATTGTTGACTTATTATCATCCTTTTGGTGATAACAAGTTTTGTCTTGATCTTATCTTCATCCTTTTGGTGATGGCGATCATTAAGTTTGTGTCGGCTTATTATCATCCTTTTGGTGATAACAAGTTTTGAAGTTTTGACTTATTATCATCCTTTTGGTGGTAACAAGTTTTGTTTATTGGTCTTACCTTCATCCTTTTGGTGACGGTGACCATTTGAGTTATGGGCTCATTATCATCCTTTTGGTGATAACGAGTTTTGTTTTGATCTTACCCTCATCCTTTTGGTGATGGCGATCATTGAGTCTGTTTCAGCTTATTATCATCCTTTTGGTGATAACAATTTTTGAAGTTATGTCCTTATTATCATCCTTTTGGTGATAACAAGTTCTGTTTGTTTGATCTTACTGTCATCCTTTTGGTGTCAGTGATATTTAGGGTTATTGACTTATTATCATCCTTTTGGTGGTAACAAGTTTTGTCGTTTGACAATACCTTCATCCTTTTGGTGATGGTGATTATTGACTTATTATCATCCTTTTGGTGATAACAAGTTTTTGTCTTGATCTTACCTTCATCCTTTTGGTGATGGTGATCAATTGCGTTGTGTGCTTATTATCTTCCTTTTGGCGATAACAAGTTTTGCCTTTTAATTATACCTTCATCCTTTTGGTGATGGTGATTGTTGACTTATTATCATCCTTTTGGTGATAACAAGTTTTGTCTTTTAATCATACCTTCATCCTTTTGGTGATGGTGATCAATTGCGTTGTGTTCTTATTATCATCCTTTTGGTGATAACAAGTTTGTTGTGTGACTATACCTTCATCCTTTTGGTGATGGTGATCATTGAGTTTCGACTTATTATCATCCTTTTGGTGATAACAAGTTTGTTTGCGTGATTTTACCTTCATCCTTTTGGTGATGGTGATCATTAAAGTTATTTAACTTATTATCATCCTTTTGGTGAAACAAGTTTTGTTGTTGGATCTTACCCTCATCCTTTTGGTGAGGTAATCTTTGAAGCTGATAAGTTAACTATCATCCTTTTGGTGGTAGCCTTGATATTATACTCTCGGTAATGGAAACTATATCAGAATAACCATCATCCTTTTGGTGACGGACATCATCCTTTTGGTAATGGAAATATTTGGATTGTGTCTACCTTTCATCCTTTTGGTGATAGCGAGACTTATCATTGATCTTACCATCATCCTTTTTGTGATGGCGATCTTTTTTGTAGCCACTGTAACCATCATCCTTTTAGTGGTAACTAATTTTGAAGCTTGGATCTTTCCATCATCCTTTTGGTGATGACAATCCTGAAAATCATGTTGAATTCCTATCATTCTTTTGGTGATAGCGATTAACTCTACTGTCATCCTTTTGGTGCCAGAATGCCTGTTCAGTTTTAGTCCCACATTTGTTTCTACATCAATAACAACCTCTGCAAGATTCGAGTGTCGACTCGAGGGTTGGCAGTGATTTAGCATTCTACCCCTATTACCTTGGTATCCATTGCATTTTCTTTCTACATTTCTCCATTGCATTTCAAAGGACAAAATTTGGGTCTTTTCGTATTTAATTACCTTCCACCACGAATGTATGAAGACGATCATCATTCTTACTTTCTAGTTCAAGATAATTAAATAGGGGCAGCTGTCATACCCCAATTTTGTCCGGGCATATTTAAACTTTCATAGAATTGATTTCATTTTCATTTTTGCATCATATGCATAGCATTACATACATTGCATCATGAATAATACCTAAATTGTCAGTCAAAATGAATTTATTTGAGAATACAGACCAATCAGTCGAATCATTTCTCAAAGACAGGCAAAGTCAGTAATGATTGTTTCGGTTATATCTTGATCCGCCTGAGCTTTTTAACCGATACAAAATTATTTCAGAATTTGAGGAAAGACTATATTTTTTAATAAGTATGTTTTGTCCTGACAATTTTAGTGTGACCGGTTTAATTTCCCAAGCAAATTTATACTCGGTCTCTGTTTCTAACCGATCACTATTTTGTTGGTTTAATTAGTTAATTAAAGTAGTTAGAATTTATTTAAATCAAATGTCAATTAGTTTTTTTATTAATGTTTTTATGTCCTTAAGAGAATAATTAGGTATTAAAATAAATAAATAAAATTTTTTAGCATTGGATTCTCTTTTCATTTGCCAGCTAGCACCTAATGCCCCACTACCATCTCTCTCACGTTTTTCCCTCAGTCTCTCCACACACTTGGCCACGCGTCCCTTCACTCACCTATAACACTCACACCTCACACTCACAATAAGGACAGAGAATCCTCACAAATCTCTTTGCTCTCTCTGCCAACCAAAAAGAAAAACAAAAACAAAAAGTTATCTGACAATCACTATTCATCGCCTCCCTCAAACTCTCCATCTCACAAACCTACGCCTTCAACCTCTTCAATCTCTACCCTTCCACACTTACTCCGTGGTCACCGTGAGAACCACCGCTAAATATCCGATCCGCAGCCGCTCAACACCTTCATCAACCCCCAAAATCGTCCATGATTCTCCACCGGAACAACTCCACAAACAACCGTCCCACACCCGTCAAAAGTCCACACTCGCGCCGACCACCACCAACTCGCACGACTTCCTTCACAGTCATTCACTTTTCGTTTGCTCATGAAAATGGTTTTAGGAGGGAGCGTTTGGTCAGTGTGATGCGGTTCTGGCTTAGGTTCAAGCAACTCGCGACCAACTAACCTCAATGATAGCGAGCAATTCAACATTTCAGTAATTAAGTTCATCGGCATTTTACCCCTTTTTATTTTGGTTGGTTTTTTCTATTTTTTCACTGTGCTTAGTTTGTTTAAACTATTATTTTGATATTGTGAAATTGTTGCTTTGAGTTCTCTGTTTTGGGATGCATTAACCTCACTAGATTCAGTTCTGGTATATCGGCGCTACCGTCCTTGTGGTAGTCGTGGTTTCAGATTGATATATTGTTGTTACCATTCATGTGGTGATGTACAAAGATCCTTGGTGAATGAATAAATTGAAGATAATTCATCTCTTCTTCCTACTGTGCTTGTAGCTTATATGGTTGCTAGTTTTGAATGGTTTTCCTGCACATATAGTTAGTGTTGTGCTCGTTGTATGCTTGAGAAGGCCACCATAATTTACTGCTTTAATGTCATTAGAAATTCAAGTTTGAGATTTTGGAATTTTATTGATGCAGATGATTTTTATTCATTTAAATTAAAGTTCATAAAAAAATTGATTTGGGATCTTGGAATTTCTATTGTTGCTGAGGATTGCTTAAAGTTAAAAAAAAAGGGTTCAGATTTAGGGTCAAATTAATCTGGATGATTCATTTCACTACTGTATGCAATTTGTTTGTTTTTTTAGTTATTTGTATTAATTAATTGATGAATTAGGAGTTAATTAGATGAATAAACTATCGGTAAAAATATTTCTTATTACTTGATTTTTTGGTACCAAGAAGATCAATATCTATCCTTTGTTCATTCCATACAAGCAAATAATCATTTTTGATTTACACCGTCAATTTCAACTTAAAACGATTTCGAATCAAATCAAGTTACTCTTCACTTTCATAAAAAGTATTGGTTCAAAGCGGAGTATTTCCTACCTAAACTTGGTTAATTCTACAAAGTCAATTTTGATTCACCAACAACACAAACCAATTTCAAAAAGCACAAACAACAACTCTCGATCCAAATATCGAGCCCATTTTTAAAACACCCTTGTAAGTCGATTGCTCTTCGCATCGCCATCAACCTCACATAGCTTACTCTTGTACTTCCTTACAATGAAACCTACTTGGTTATTGATTAATCGAGTAGATGAAATAATACACTAAATAAAATTCATTTCATTCATTTCATGAACTCAAACCATTTTCCAAACTATTCAACTTCTAAAAGAATTTTCTCTTTTGAACATAAACATTGGAATGAAAAGGAGAATAGTAAGAATGAAAAGGAGAATAGTAAGCTTCCGCTTCACTATCTCTCGACTATTCGAATAATTGGCGTACGCCATATTGCTCGGATTTTCGTCATTCATTTAAACCCTAAAACTCCATAAAATTAAAATCACTCCCCCAATTAATTAAATTCTAAAAGCTCTATTAATCTTTGAATGAAAAGGAGAATAGTGAGCATCCGCTTCATTATCTCTCGATTATTCGAATAATTGGCGTACGCCATATTGCTCGGATTTTCGTCATTCAAATAAAACCCTAATAATCATAATATTTCAAATCATTTCTACAAATTCCAAATCCTTTTTATTCCATATTTCAGATGAAAAAAAGGATAGGAGGCATACGCCTCACTATCTTTCGATTATTCGAATAATTGGCGTACGCCACATTGCTCGAATCTTCGTCATCAATTTAAAACACAATCGAATACGACATCTAAACATGTCTTTTACTATTTAAACCTCGGGTGATAAGAGACAGGAGGCGTACGCCTCACCATCTCTCGATTATTTGAATAATTGGCGTTCGCCATATTGCTCAGATTATTGACTTCCGACTAAAACACGCTAAATAAACTTGGATAAAGGAATAGGTGGCGTACGCCTCGTTATTCCTTGAATAAGAAAGTAGGAGGCGTACGCCTCACTACCGTGCATATTCAACATCCGCAAACAAACTTTCGATAAAAATTCGAACGAAAAAGGAGTAGAAGGCGGTCGCCTTATTATTCCTCGAAAGAATTGGATGATTAGTGTACACCACATTGCTCAATCTTTCGTCATTCTTCAAAATATCCCAACAAATCAAACCTAACTTCTCTCCCCCGAGCGATCGAAACCAATCAAACATCAAACACATCAATTCAACTTGTCACCCCCGCGTGACCAAAACTCCTTTCAAAAGAACACTGTCAATCCTTTCTAATGCGCACAACAAACCAGTGCTAGAGCCTCCACCGAGAGTAGATAAGCCAGTGTTTAGCCGTTAGAACGCCGACCTACACAGTCGTTCATCAAAACAAAACATACCAAATATTCGTAGTAGCCCGAACTACGAAAGCTCTGATTTCCTTATTGCACTATAAGGATACATAGGCAGGAGATTGTTGTATCTTCGCGTGTACACTAATGAAAAACCTCTCATTTCCCCTTTCTTGAGGTCTTCATCCATATCTATCATCAATTCTAATCACTCGAAGCAAACGAATAACAGTCAACTAACATTCAAATAGCAAAATCAAACTAAAAGGTTCCTGTTGAGTACAACGGACGTAAGGGGTGCTAATACCTTCCCCTTGCGTAATCGACTCCCGAACCCGAATATGGTTGTGACGACCATTATTCTTTTTCTTAAAGGTTTTCTCGATATTTTCCTGTTCCTTCATTGGAATAAATAAAGTTCGGTGGCGACTCTATTCGAACAACATCTTTCCGCGTTCCATCGTGAGGGATCGCATTTTTTCGAGGTGCGACAGGGATGCTATAGATTCACCGCCAGGGATTTGCTATTGAACAGACAAAAGATCCGATGTAGAGGAAACTCTACTGGGGAACTTATCAGGGGGAAAGATATAAAGCTTCGTGGGGAACAACCACCAAACAAAAGTTTCAACAAATAAAACACTTCCTTTCATCTGTCGGAGAGACATCTCTGCCAAGGAGAGATGACCAATGCTCCGCTGGGGAAGGACACAACATCCTCACCACCGGACTTGCTAGGAGGAAACTTTCCCATAAGGAGAGGAATACAAATATCAGGCTCTGATCAGGCAACTCCACTGGGGAAGATTGAAGGCGGTCATATCGGGGATAATCTGATGTGCGCAACCCTACCGGGGATGAGTTGGAAGTCAACCTGCTGGGGAGAGACTACAAGCCTACCTGCTGAGAATTTCCACTCATGCTGGGAATTCCTGCTCACTCTGCGGGAGATTTCCATTTATGTTGAGGGAAGGACCAACTTCCTCAAAAATAGATAGCATATCAACTTTTATCAATCTATAAGGGATTTTAGGTCAGTCCACTCAAGGGATGACAACCATATAATTGATAAAACACAGATGCTAGACTCAGACTCCATGGGGATTTGAGGATGGAGGTATATACATCTCCAAAAGATCAAGGCCAAAACTCCAGATTCCCTGGGGACTTGATGATGTATCACCTTTCTCTGCGCTCACTGAGGAGACAACCCGAAAGATGATGAAGATAAGACAAATATGCTAGGAATATGAACAAATGTCTTACCCTTTTGGAGATCATACTATCCTTGGGAGGGCACTGGAGATATTCCATATATCATCTCAATCACTGTGAATATTCACTTTGTTTAAAAACAGTTTATAAAACTTTATTAAAGCAATGATATTTATCAATTAAAACATGCAAACGTTTGTTGAACAGGAAAAAATAAGAGTGCAAAGAATTGGATAAAGGCTTAAATTTATTTGATAGAATGGTAGTCTGCAAATGGCGAGACTCCATTGATATTTACAAAAATTGAAATTGGTGATATATATTGGAAAAGGGCTACATTGAACATAATGACCATTTCTCCACCAACTCTGAATCCAATGTATTTGAAGCTTCAGTTGACGATGACTGAGCCAGAATCTTTGACAGAAGACAGCTTGTAGAACAAAGTCTTGTCAGGATACAATTACTTGCCAAATCCCTAATTTTTGCCTAGATTGCCCCAGGGTGAGGTACTCAATCTAGCGGGATGTATATTCATTTTTTGTGTCTCTAACTTTTGCCTGGATCGCCCTTTCGGGTTTTCAATCCACCGAGACGCTCATTTTTGCCTAAGTCGCCCTTTCGGGTTTTCAACTTAGCGAGCTATTCTGTTTTTATTATAGGTGAAGTATTTATTGACTGCATCTGAATTCATAGGACGGGTGAAATCCTCCCCATCCATAGTTATAAGTGTCAAAGCACCGCCTGAAAAGGCTCTCTTAATAACATATGGACCTTCATAGTTTGGAGTCCACTTGCCCCTGGAATCGGGCGCGAAAGACAAAACTTTCTTGAGCACGAGGTCACCTTCTCGGAACACATGAGGCTTGACCTTCTTATCAAAGGCTTTCTTCATCCTTTGCTGATATAAATGACTGTGGCACATGGCAGTTAATCTCTTCTCTTCAATCAAATTCAGTTGGTCATAAGGACTCTGAACCCATTCAGCCTCGGTAAACTTAGTTTCCATCAAGACTCTCATTGATGGGATCTCAACCTCCACGGGGAGCACAACCTCCATGCCATAAACAAGAGAGAAAGGGGTTGCCCCTATTGAAGTGCGGACGAATGTGCGATAGCCATGCAAAGCAAATGGCAACATCTCATGCCAATCTTTGTACGTAACAACCATCTTCTGGATAATCTTCTTGATGTTCTTGTTAGCAGCTTCAACAGCCCCATTCATCTTGGGTCTATAGGGAGAAGAATTATGATGTGCAATCTTGAACTCGCTACACAGCTCTTTCATCATCTTATTGTTCAAGTTAGATCCATTATCAATAATGATCTTGTCTGGCACACCATAACGACATATGAGTTGGTTCTTGATAAACTTCACAACCACCTTCCTGGTCACATTCGCATATGATGCAGCTTCAACCCATTTGGTGAAGTAATCAATTGCTACGAGAATAAAACGGTGACCGTTTGACGCCTTTGGCTCTATCATGCCAATCATGTCAATTCCCCACATAGAGAAAGGCCATGGTGAGGAAATAACATTCAGAAGTGTCAGAGGAATATGAATCTTATCCGCATAAATTTGACACTTGTGGCATTTCTTCACATATTTGCAGCAGTCAGACTCCATTGTCAGCCAATATTAGCCTGCTCTCAACATCTTCTTAGCCATGGCATGTCCATTGGAATGAGTACCAAATGAACCCTTATGGACTTCAGTCATTAACATGTCTGCTTCGTGTCTATCCACGCATCTGAGCAAAACCATGTCAAAATTCCTCTTATAAAGCACATAGCCATTGAGGTAGAAACTACCAGACAATCTCCTAAAGTTTTCTTATCTTTAACAGATGCCACAGGCGAGTAAATCTGACTTTGGAGAAAGCACTTGATATCATAATACCATGGCTTATCATTTTTCACTTCTTCAACTACAAATACATGAGCTGGTCTATCCAAGCACATCACGGTAATATTGGGAACTTCATTCCAATATTTCACCACAATCATCGAAGCAAGCGTAGCAAGAGCATCTGTCATCCGATTCTCATCTCGAGGAATATGATGGAAGTCAACCTCAGTAAAGAAAGTTGAAATCCTCCTCGCATAATCTCTGTATGGGATGAGGCCAGGCTGATTCGTCTCCCATTCACCCTTTATCTGATTAACAACAAGGGCCGGATCACCAAAAAGATCAAGATGCTTGATCCTAAGATCAATACACTCTTCCAAACCCATAATACAGGCCTCATATTCCGCCATATTATTCGTGCATTTGAAAGTTAGCCTTGCTGTAAAAGGAAAATGTGTGCCTTGAAGAGTAATAATCACTTCCCCAATACCATTTCCATATTGATTAACAGCGCCATTGAATATCATACCCCATCGGGAACCAGACTCTGGCCCTTCATCGAGCGTAGGCTCATCACAATCTTTCATCTTCAAATACAAAATCTCCTCATCTGGGAAGTCATACTGAACAGACTGATAATCTTCAATTGGTTGATGTGTCAAATGGTCAGCCAAGATACTTCCTTTAATAGCCTTCTGAGCTCGATACTCAATATCATACTCAGACAACAGCATCTGCCAACGGGCAATCCTCCCAAATAAAGCAGGCTTCTCAAAGATATACTTGATTGGATCCATTTTGGATATCAACCAAGTCGTATGATTTAACATATACTGGCGTAAACGCTTAGCAGCCCAAGCCAAAGCACATCATGTCTTCTCAAGCATTGAGTACTGAGACTCACAATCAGTGAACTTCTTACTCAGATAGTATATATCATACTCTTTCTTCCCTAATTCATCTTGCTGGCCCAATACATGAAGGTGAGAAAAACAAGAAAGAGGGGTTTGAATTGTTTTAGAATTTAAAAGCTTTTTCAAAAGTAAGAACACACAGAATTTTATACTGGTTCGCTTATAAAACAAAGCTACTCCAGTCCACCTGGCCAAGGTGATTTCGCCTTCAAAAAGGACTTAATCCACTAATCTTGAAAGATTAATACAACCAAACGTCTAAGAGAATGATCTCTTAGTCCTCCCAAGTATACAGACTACGCAGAGTCACTTGAGGAACAAAAGCAATTTAGCAAAATAAATTTGTAATAGAAGGTGCTTCTAAGAGTAAGCAAGTATTACAGCAGAATATTTTGAGCAAGAGTTTTCACGTATGAGCAGCAACTCGTGAACGTTGAGAGAGAATATAAATGACTTTTTCTGTGCGTTGTTGTTGTTTCTCTCAATGAAGTAGGTTGTCCTTTATATAGTAGTGAGAAGGACCGTTGGAGTGATGACAAAATATTGGTCTTTGATGAGCATTCAATGTCATTACTTCTGTGTTTCTTGCCATAACCATTTTGTCTCCCTGAATAACTTCTTTCTTAAAATACTTCTTTTCCATATTGAGAAATTCTTTCTGTTACTCTTTCTGAATTTGGTGAATCTTCATCAGAGTTTTGTTAGATCAGAGTCATGCGTCAGAAGGAGATTATGTTGAAGTTTCATCAGAGCTTCTCAGAGTACTAGCCTTCTAGATCATCAGAACTAAGACCAGTGGATGTTAGATCTTCTGGTTCTATTTACTGTCTTGCTTTGCTCAAATTCAAAACTTCTCGGGCGCACTTCTTCCTCAGATGTGTCTGATCTTCTAGCACTTTGTATTTGATCATTGTTTGTATCTGATAAAATGATCAGAGTCCTTTGTTGTTGTTCAGAGTCCTGCACACTTAGAAAATTTTCGTTAGGGTGCCATTTTTGGTTTCATCCTTTGTTATCATCAAAATCCTGGAATTCTATTGTAGAACTAATTTTGTTCTTACAATCTCCCCCTTTTTTATGATGATAAAACAATCTTAATTTAGAGATGAAACACTTTTTAGATAATAGTTATAGATCAAATGGAAGTGAGCTCCCCCTGAGATAAGTCTGGAAGTTCAGAAGTTCTTACCGGACCTTCCATGATATGGTGTTTCTAGATACTCTCCTGCAAATTTCTAAGTTAAAAGGATTAGAAACAATGTTTGCAGAGTTCTGATAGGAGTTAGATATGTTTTCATCAGAGCTGTTTTAGTTCTCCCCCTTTTGTCAGATAAAAAAAGACTTAGTGAAATGAAAGGGAAAAAGACATATATATATTATATATATATATATATATATTATATATATATATATATATATATATATATATATATATTATAGATATATATATATAGATATAGATATATATATATAATATATATCTATATAATAGATATATATATATATATAATATATATATATATATATATATATATATATATTATATATTATATATATATATATATATATCTATATTATAATATATATATAGATATATATATCTAGATATATATATATAATCTATATATATATATATATCTATCTATATATATATATATAATATATTATATATATTATATATATATATATAGATATATATATATATATATATATATATATCTATATCTTATATATAATTATATATATATATATATATAATAATATATCTATATATTATATATATATATATATATATATATATATTCACATAGCAGATAATAGCTAGAGAACAGAAAGCAAAACAAGCAAAACAGAAAGCAACAAGCAAATTAGAGCAACAAGCAAAAGAACACATAAACAAGGCCTAGGTGCGTAAGGGTTTGGAGGTGGAGGCATCCTCTAGAGCAGCTGGGTCAGTAGGTTCTGAATGTTGACATTGACTGTGTCCTATTGATCCAATCTGGCTTGGACTTCCTTCTGTTCTTTTTGAAGACCTTCAAGAGTCTTGAGAACCAGAAGGACAAAAATGGAGGACTCCCCCTGAGTCAGAGCATCCTGTTCTACCTTGGTAGCAGATTCTTCAGCTTGGCGTGCTTCTGCTTCCGCGGTAGCTTTGGCTTGTGCTTCAGCTTCAGCGGCAGCAGCGGCATCGGCTAGAGCTTTAGCTTCAGCTTCCTTGATTCTCTATAGTTCTTCTTGCTTGGCTTTCTCTTCTGCTTCTTTGCAGGCTCTCTCCTCAGCTTCTCTGGCTAGGCGCTCTTGTAGTCTGATTTCAGCGTCTCTGATGAAGTCCTTGAGGACTTGCTCAGAGAGGCCCTTCAGCTTAAAGGCTTCAGCGGTCATCCAACTAATCACTCTGTTCTAGTGTGTCCTTATAGCTGAAGGATCCTCACTGATGCCAAAGTTGATGGTCAGAGACTTGACCTTGTCAACTGAAGCTTCTGAAAACACCATTATTGCTTCCTCAAGGGTTGGAAGGGTGTTTTCAGGTTCAGAAGCTAGGGGTGGAGAAGTGGGGGGGCTAAGATGGAGTGTGGGAGTTTGTGGTTCAGCGGATGTATTTGGTGGGGGTATGTCAGAGTTGGGTGGTTGTGTTTCAGCGTGAATTATTTCAGATGGAGGAGGGTCAGAAGTGGTTGTGTTTGGTTCTTCTGTGGGTGATGAGGTGACTTCTGGTTCAGGGATGGATTGTGTTGGTTGTTGAGAGGCCAGAGCACGTGTTTGGAGCTGAGCCAGGGTTGGAGAGGGAGGGTCAGATGGTTCAGTATCTGTGGAAATGTTATAGTAGGGGGTGATTCTATAGAAGAAGATGAAGAGGGTGAGGTTGTTTCGTTTAGCATTTCTGCTTCTGAAACAGGTAGGGTTGTGGTGGCAAGGTTGAATTTCTGAGATGGTTGGTTAGATGTTCTGGTGGTTGAGGGAGGAGTGTCTGAGGTGGTATATATGGGTGTTGGTTGAGGGATAGAGGAAGCAATAGGCTTAAGCTGTAGAGAAGGAGCGAGAGAAACAAACTTACCAGAAGATCTAGTCAGAGGTACTGGAGGTCTTGATCCAGAGGATTCTCCCAACTTTGCTTTCTTCGCCTACTTTGCCTTCTCAGATGGTCCTCGTGGTCGCTTCATGAAGTTGGGACGTTGTTCTGGCAACTGGCTTAAGTTGAAGTCTGAGATATCTACTCCTTGTTTTTCCAGATCATCTAATTAATACAAGATTACCTTTGGAGGGTCGATCTTTGAGAACAGATAGAGTCCATTTGGGATCTTCCTCTGATCTTTGAGAGCTTCCCAGGAGGTGCCCAGAGTAGGTTTGGCCCTTACTTGATCCAGAATCCCCATGCCCTTCAGATTGTGGGCGTTCAGAGCTCTTCCAGTGTCGATCATCACGTCTTCCATGAGTCTGAAGGTGATTAGATGATCTACGAGACAGCTTTCAATAAGAACGTCAGAGATGAGTCTGCCCAAGGGAATGTAGTTTCTGGGCTTCATGTTATTTATGGTATCTCTCACAGAGTCTCTGAGATACTTGAAAAGGAGTGCAGGGAGGCAGAGCTTCAGACCCTTGTGGATGCAGTACATAATGCACTTCTGGTCTGTGTTGATGTAGTATGAGGAGTTTGAAGTTGGGCGATGATGGATGGTGCCCAAGATGATCTTCAGCCAGACCCGGAGGTTCTGATGTAGTTCCTTGTTCTTGGAGTGATTGCCTTCAGCGTTCTGTTTGAAGATAGTTGGATTAATCTCATGGGACAGATATTTTTCCCTAGGATTAATGTTGTAAATTCTTCTTCCTCCATCTTTCTCCATGCCCAGAAGGGCAACAATGGACTTCTCAGTGATTACCATTTTGACTCCCAGAACATAGGAGACGATGTAGTGATGTCAGCGTCAGCGAATCTCCAGAATTCCTTCACTAGGTTTGTGTAAACTGGACCATACAGACGTTGGAAGTAGTTTCCCCAACCTTGATTCTACAGTTCTTCAGTGAGGTCAATACCATTCCTTCGCATGTTTTCAAAATCTACCAGAGATTCACACAAAACTTCCAGTTTCTCAAACGGTGTTGCAAGGTGAATATGAGGCTCACGATCAAGAATGTGAGGTTCTTTGTAGATGGGAGTGGTGGCGACACCGGTAACAACTGGGTTTGGAGTGCTTGAACTTGGAGCTTGCTCGTTGGAATCCATCTGTTGTGAGAAGTTGTACACTGATTGTTATTGGGAATCCATGAATGTTGTTGATGAACTGAGTTGAAGGTTGAAGAACTTGAATGCAAGCTGCAGGAATTCCTTGAGGGAGAGAGGAACTTCCAAGAGGGTTAAGAGTGTTTGTGAGCGTGAAAAGTGTGCAATGTGTGAAGAGAAGTGTTTAAATACCCAAATTAGGGCGCATGCAAAACGACACACAAAACAGAGTTTGGCACAAAAACCAAGTATGCACGTTAGAGGGAGAATGATTACAGCTCATAAATGATGTCTAATCCCAACAGTCAGTACACTGCTCGAGGAGATCTCAAGAGACTGTTTCTTGATTACTGCTAGACAGTTGTCTAGAAGTTCCAAGGTCAGACGCAAGGTGCTCCACGTGTTTCCTCTATCTGATCTTCAGGAATACCAACAGGTTGGTTCCTGGAGATTTTTAACTCAGATGACTTCTAACTTGGTAGGAGTATCAGAGTCAGATGAAGAATCCACTTTGTTTACATCAGAATCTTATTTTTCTCACTCAGAGGCACATCTTATTCAGGACAGTTTTGAATGGTCAGACTCTTTAAGATGAAGAGGAATCTATCTTCAGCAAGTGGTTTGGTAAAGATGTCAACCCATTGATGGTCTGTATCAATGAATTTCAACATTACTACCCCTTTCTGAACATAGTCTCTAATGAAATGATGTTTTATTTCTATGTGCTTAGCTATGGAGTGCAAAATAGGATTCTTGCTTAAATAAATGGCAGCAGTATTGTCACAGAAGATAGGAATGTTACTCTCAAAGATTTGAAGATCCTCTAGTTGATTCTTCATCCAGAGCATCTGGGTAGTGCACAGTGATGCTGAAATGTATTCCGCTTCTGCAGTAGACAGGGCTATGGTTGATTGTCTTTTTTTGGCCCAGGATATCAGATTCTTTCCCAAGAGCTGATAATTTCCAGGTGTACTTTTTTGTTCCATTATGTCTCCTGCGTAATCTGCATCACAAAAACCAGATAGTCTATACTCTGATGTTTTCTCATACATCAGGCCCAGGTTAGGAGTTCCTTTCAGATATCTGAGAATTCTCTTAACTGTTGTTAAATGAGATTCTCTGGGATCTGATTGGAATCTGGCACAAAGACAAACACTAAATAGAATATCAGGACATGTAGCAGTCAGATATAGAAGAGAGCCTATCATACCACGATAGAGCTTTTGACAAACCTTTTGACTAACTTCTTCTTTTTCAAGAATGCAAGTTGGATGCATGGGTGTCTTAGCAGGTTTGCATTCAGCCATTTCAAATTTCTTCATAATGTCTTTTATGTATTTACTTTGATGAACGTAGGTGACTTCTGAAGCTTGACTAATCTGAATTCCTAGAAAGAACTTTAGTTCTTGCATTAGGCTCATTTCGAATTCTGCCTGCATTAACTCACAGAATTCTTGACACACAGAGGCGTTAGCTGAACCAAAAATGATATCATCAACGTATATTTGGCATATCATGAGATCATTATTAATGTTTTTACAGAAGAGTGTAGAGTCAACTTTTCCTCTGATAAAATCATGTTCTAGAAGAAAATTACTTAATCTTTCATACCAAGCTCTGGGAGCTTGTTTTAGTCCATATAAAGATTTTTTAAGTTTAAAAACATGTTCTAGACAGTTTGAATTTTCAAAACCTGGAGGTTGGTTGACATACACTTCTTCTGATATATAACCATTTAGAAATGCGCTCTTGACATCCATTTGATATAGTTTGATAGAATGATTTACAGCGAATGAGACAAGTAAGCGAATAGATTCTAACCTGGCAACTGGGGCAAAGGTTTCATTGTAGTCAATGCCTTCTTGTTGACTGTAACCTTGAGCCACCAGCCGAGCTTTGTTTCTGACTACTTCTCCTTTCTCATTCAGCTTGTTTCTGTACACCCATCTGGTTCCGATAATGTGAGTGCCTTTAGGTTTAGGAACAAGATCCCAGACGTCATTCTTTGTGAATTGATCTAGCTCTTCTTGCATGGCTAGAACCCAGTCGCTATCTTGAAGTGCCTCGTCACAGGAAGTAAGCTCGATCAGAGATACTAGTCCCAGAGGAGTTTCTTCAGGTGCCTTGAAGGTTGACCTAGTTCAGATAGGTTCATCCTTGTTTCCCAGAATCAACTCTTCAGATATGTTGAGGCGACTTTTAGCTTTCTTTGGGATTGCTGGGGATTTAGTTTCTTCTGAAGTTTGAGTGACAACTGCTTCAGGTGCTTTGATCTTTTCGTCAGAACCTGCAAGAGTAATCTCCAGATCTGCAAGTTTTTCAACTAGCTTTGACTTTTCAGGGTCAAGCTTATCATCAAATCTGACATGAATTGATTCTTCCACAATTTTGGTTTCTGTATTGTATACTCTGTAACCTTTAGAGCGTTCTGAGTATCCTAACATAATACCTTTTTGTGCTTTAGAATCAAACTTGTTCAGATGTTCTTTAGTATTTAGAATAAAATAGGAACATCCAAAAGGATGAAAATAAGAAATGTTGGGTTTTCTTCCTTTACACAGTTCATAGGGAGTCTTCTCCAGAATAGGTCTTATGGAGATTCTATTCTGAATATAACACGTTGTATTTACTGCTTCAGTCCAAAATTGCTTAGCCATATTTGTTTCGTTGATCATGGTTCTGGCCATCTCTTGGAGTGTCCTATTCTTCCTCTCTACAACTCCATTTTGTTGTGGAGTTCTAGGGCAGGAGAAATCATGGGATATTCCATTAGAGTCAAATAATTCCTCAAAAAAATTATTTTCAAATTCCCCACCATGATCACTTTTGACTCTGATGATTTTAGAGTCAAATTCATTTTGCACTTTGGAACAGAAGCTAGTGAATACAGAGTGAGACTCACTCTTGTGCTTTAAGAATTTTACCCATGTCCAGCGACTAAAATCATCAACAATAACTAGTCCATATTTCTTTCCATTGATTGATGCTGTTTTCACAAGACCAAATAAATCAATGTGAAGAAGTTCCAGAGGCTTAGAGGTAGAAACAATATTTTTCTTTTTAAAAGATGATTTTGAAAATTTTCCTTTCTGACATGCTTCACGTAGAGCATCTGAAGAAAACTTCAGCTTAGGTAGACCTCTGACTAACTCGAGTTTATTTAGCTGAGATAAGTTTCTCATGCTAATGTGGCCCAAGAGTCTATGCCATACCCATTGCTCTTCGTGAACAGACATCAAACATTTTACATTTTGTTCTTTTAAATCCGAAAGATTTATTTTATAAATATTGTTTTTCCTCTTGCCAGTGAATAAGACATATCCATTGTTTTGATTTATGGCTTTACATGTTTTTTGATTAAAGATTACATCATATCCGTTATCACTTAATTGACTTATTGATAACAGATTATGCATTAATCCTTCTACATAGAGAACATCAGATATAGAGGGAAGAGTACCATTACCGATAGTTCCGGAGCCTCTGATCCTCCCTTTCTGATCTCCTCTAAAGCCTACGAATCCAGCGTCTTTAAGTTCCAAGCTTTGGAACATATACTTTCTTCCCGTCATGTGTCGCGAGCATCCAGAGTCCAGGTACCATAACTGGTGTTTTAACTCTGCTGCATAAGATATCTGCAACATAAACAATCTTATCCTTTGGTACCCAGAATCTTTTGGGTCCTTTGTGATTAGTTTTCCCAGAGTTTCTTAATACTTTGGGTTTTCTAGCATTATTAAATCGTTGTGCTTGTGTATGTGTATAGTGATATGAAAATGGAGATTTAGGTTGGTCATTAGTAGAAGTTTTATCTTCACTAGGATCATACCCAATTCCTCTTCTATTGTTCTGACTGACCCCATAAATCATGGATACCATTTTGCTCCTCTCTATCCCATTTTTCAGAAACTTTTGAAAAGATTTTTCATATTTATAAATTATTGTGTTTGAAGTTTGTGGAGCTTGAGATAACGCTTCTTCAAGTTTTGAGCAATTTTTCTTTGTTGAATCTCTTTCTAATATCAAGGTTCTGTTTTCATCTTTTAGTTCTAAAATTGTTATCTCAAGTTTGCCACATTCTTCTAGTGTTTCTTCAAGAACACCTTTTATAGCTTTAAATTTTTGTTTGAGTTTCTGATATGAGTTTAGAGTTTCTGACAGGCATGATTCTAGGTCAGATCGAGAAAGTTCAGAAAATACCTCTTCAAATTCAGATTCTTCGTCTGAAGTATTCTTGGAGGTGGTAGCCATGAGTGCCACATTTGCCTGTTCATCAGAGTTTGATTCTGATGAGTCAGATTCACTATCGTCCCAGGTAGCCATCAGTCCCTTTTTGGTTCTGAAGGAATTTTTCTTGAAGTTCTCTTTTCTGGAACTGTCTTTCTTCAACTTGGGACATTCGTTCCTGTAATGACCTGTTTCCTTACATTCATAACACGTAACATCTTTGTTAGATTTACCTTTTGAGGTTGATTCTGATAGACCTCCTTTGGATCTTGGTTTTCTGAAGTTGTTATTTCTTTTTCTCCAGAGTTGTTTTACTCTTCTGGTTAGAAGGGATAATTCTTCCTCATCGTCAGAATCTTCTTTTTCAGAGTCATCAGCGTCTTCTGCTTCGGCCTGGAAGGCTTTGTTTCTGTCAGACTTGCGCCTCTTAGATCTGGACTTTAGTGCTACAGACTTGATCTTCTTCTGAGGCTTATCTTCCTCCAGTTCTATCTCATGACTTCTGAGTGAACTGACAAGCTCTTCAAGGCTGATGTTGTTCAGATCCTTCTATAGCTTTAAGGCTGTGACCATGGGTCTCCACTTCTTTGGCAAGCTTCTGACTATCTTTTTGGCATGGTCCGTAGTTGTGTATCCTTTATCTAGCACTTTGAGACCTGCAATTAGAGTTTGAAATCTAGAAAACATTACCTCTATAGCTTCATCATCCTCCATTTTGAAGGCTTCATATTTCTGGATTAGAGCCAGAGCCTTTGTTTCTTTGACTTGTGAGTTTCCTTCATGAGTCATCCTTAGGGAGTCAAGTATTTCTTTGGTTGTTTCCCTATTGGTGATTTTTTTCATACTCATTGTAGGATATGGCATTGAGAAGTATCGTTTTGGCTTTGTGATGATTCTTGAATTTGCGCTTCTGATCATCTGTCATTTTGCTTCTGGGAATGGCAACTCCAGCATCTGTTACAGGTGGTATGTATCCAACTATGACAATGTCCCAGAGATCAGCGTCGTAGCCCAGAAAGTAACTTTCAATTCTATCTTTCCAGTAATCGAATTTCTCTCCATCAAAGACTGGAGGCTTAGCATTGTAACTATCTCTTTCATTAGTGTTGGCCATAGTTTTTCTCGTCCTGGATCTCTCTACATTGTTAAGTGTTTGATTAGAAAATCAATAACAGAGCCGAAGCTCTGATACCAACTGAAGGTGAGAAAAACAAGAAAGGGGGGTTTGAATTATTTTAGAACTTAAAAGCTTTTTCAAAAGTAAGAACACACAGAATTTTATACGGGTTCGCTTATAAAACAAAGCTACTCCAGTCCACCCAGCCAATGTGATTTCGCCTTCAAAAAGGACTTAATCCACTAATCTTGAAAGATTAATACAACCAAACGTCTAAGAGAATGATCTCTTAGTCCTCCCAAGTATACAGACTACGCAGAGTCACTTGAGGAACAAAAGCAGTTTAGCAAAATAAATTTGTAATAGAAGGTGCTTCTAAGAGTAAGCAAGTATTACAGCAGAATATTTTGAGCAAGAGTTTTCACGTATGAGCAGCAGCTCGTGAACGTTGAGAGAGAATATGAATGACTTTTTCTGTGCGTTGTTGTTGTTGTTTCTCTCAATGAAGTAGGTTGTCCTTTATATAGTAGTGAGAAGGACCGTTGGAGTGATGACAGAATATTGGTCTTTGATGAGCATTCAATGTCATTACTTCTGTGTTTCTTGCCATAACCATTTTGTATCCCTGAATAACTTCTTTCTTAAAATACTTCTTTTCCATATTGAGAAATTCTTTCTGTTTTTGGATTTGGTGAATCTTCATCAGAGTTTTGTTAGATCGGAGTCATGCGTCAGAAGGAGATTATGTTGAAGTTTCATCAGAGCTTCTCAGAGTACTAGTCTTCTAGATCATCAGAACTAAGACCAGTGGATGTTAAATCTTCTGGTTCTATTTACTGTCTTGCTTTGCTCAGATTCAGAACTTCTTAGGCGCACTTCTTCCTCAGATGTGTCTGATCTTCTAGCACTTTGTATTTGATCATTGTTTGTATCTGATAAAATGATCAGAGTCCTTTATTGCTGTTTAGAGTCCTGCACACTTAGAAAAAATTTGTTAGGGTGTCATTTTTGGTTTCATCCTTTGTTATCATCAAAATTCTGGAATTCTATTGTAGAACTAATTTTGTTCTTACAATACACAACCCATAGAGTCCTCAAGCACTGTTAAGTACATAATCAATGGTCTCCCTTCAACAGGCGGAGACAGAATTAGATGCTCGGACAGATACTCTTTCATACTGTCAAAGGCTTTTTGGCAATCCTCGGCCCAATCATGACGCTGATCTTTCCGGAGGAGCTTGAATATTGGCGCACATGTGGCAGTCATGTGGGATATAAATCTAGAAATATAATTCAAGCGGCCAAGAAAACCCCAGACTTACTTCTCAGTTTTGGGCACAGGCATCTCCTGTATTGCTTTGACCTTGGCAGGATCAACTTCAATACCTCTTTCACTGACAATAAAGCCCAATAACTTTCCGGAACGGACTCCAAATGTACACTTGTTCGGATTCAAGCGGAGTTTGTACTTCCTCAAATGCTGAAAAAGCTTCAACAAGTGCTCTACATGTTCAACTTCCGTTCTCGACTTCGCAATCATATCATCAACATATACCTCGATCTCCTTGTGCATCATATCATGAAACAAGGTAGTCATAGCTCGTTGATACGTGGCTCCGGTGTTCTTCAAACCGAAGGGCATCACTCGATAACAGAATGTTCCCCAAGGTGTGATGAATGTTGTCTTCTCCATATCCTCGGGTGCCATTTTGATCTGATTATAACCGGAAAGTTCGTCCATAAATGAGAAGATATTGAATTTAGTTGTATTATCTACCAACATATCAATGTGTGGTAGGGGAAAATCATCTTTCGGACTAGCTTTATTCAAGTCTCGATAGTCCACACACATTCGGACTTTTTCATCTTTCTTAGGCACAGGCACAATATTGGCCACCCATTGAGGATATGTAGAAGTCACCACAAACCCCGCATCAATTTGCTTATGAACTTCTTTTTTAATCTTCACTGCCATATCAGGATGAGTTCTTCTGAGCTTCTGCTTCACAGGCACACACTCAGGCTTCAAAGGCAGGAAATGTTGCACGATATCTGTATCTAGACCAGGCATGTCTCCGTACGACCAGGCAAAGACGTCGACATATTCTCGTAGCAACTCAATCAACCCCTTCTTAACAAATTCTTCCAGGAGTGCCCCAATCTTCACTTCACGAACACAATCCTCAGACCCCAAGTTGACTGTTTCCAGGTTCTCAAGATGCGGCTGAATGATCTTCTCCTCGTGCTCAAGCAGACGAGTAATCTCATCAGGAATCTCTTCAACATCATCTTCTTCAGCCTCAAATACAGGGAACTCGAAGTTGGGAGATGGTGTTGGATCATTATGTTCAATGAGTTTGACCAATCTGCATAATAATTTGGGATGTAAAAGAGATTTCAGAATTCAAACAAGGAAAATCATTATGCAGATGAAAAGATTGATTTTATTCTCTTTTTAGGGTTTTTTAGTGATCACCAATTTCATGCAAAAAAGCAAAAAGGGAAAATAATTTGGAAAAAACAAACATTTAACATGTAATTTTTGAATGACTATCATTGTATTAATGTGCCAACAATGTCATCACTTCTCCTTTTGGCATGAGAGAAGGGTTTTAAACAAAAGTGAACACATTACATGGACTTATGGACAACTGTTGGAACATCAACAGTGACCCAATTATTGCAGATTCCTCCAGGGATGACAAAGTTGCCCAGATCTTCCTCTACATCATCTTCCACTATGGCAGCAACTTCTTGGTCTTTAACAGTGTGGATGAAACCTCCACTCTTGAACAAACCATGCTCGTTGAAAATGCCTGAAGAATACCCTATGCCAGCCCGGGATTTATTGTCTTCCAGCTTAATCATTTGTCCTAAACCAGTAGTTGCGCCGCGCTCAATGGCCAACTTCGCATCATTGTAGGACGCAAATGAAGAAGTTCCTTTCCTTGAAGGCTCAGCAATAGATAAGGCTTGGAACTGAGTCCCAACCTCATCCTCAACGTCTATATAGGAAAAGGAAGACAAATGGCTTACCAAGAAAGCCTTCTCTCCCCCTATCACCACCAACTTCTTATTCTTAACGAATTTTAACTTCTGGTGTAGGGTGGATGTCACGGCGCCTGCCTCGTGAATCCATGGTCTGCCAAGCAAGCAGCTATATGATGGGTGAATATCCATGACCTAGAAAGTGATCTGGAAATAACTAGGTCCGATCTTGATTGGGAGCTCAACTTCGCCAATCACAATTTTCCTCGATCCATCAAAAGCTTTAACTACCACTCCACTCTGCCTCATGGGAGGCCCCTGATATGAAAGTTTCACCAAGCTGGATTTTGGCAACACATTTAGAGATGATCATGTGTCTACCAGCATATTAGACAAGGCATCATCCTTGTAGTTCATAGAAATGTGTAGGGCTAAATTGTGGTCTTTTCCCTCATCGAGAAGATCAGCATCGCAAAAGCTCAAATTGTTATAAGCAGTTATGTTTGAAACAATGCTATCAAACTGTTCAATTGTGACATCGTGATCTACGTATGCCACGTCCAACACCCTCTACAAAGCTTTGCGGTGTGGCTCTAAGTTCATCAGCAAAGATAGGACAAATATCTTTGATGGAGTTTGAAGCAGCTGATCAATAACATTATACTCGCTCCTCTTGATGAGCCTTAGCATCTCATCACAATCCTCTTTCAGAATGCCATGCTGGCCAACATGGACATGAGATTTAGTAGGTTTATCAACAACAAGTGCCAGATTCGGAGAAGAAGAAGTCCCCACAGGACTGGCAGAATTATCAATAACATCAGTTCTTCTCATGTCATCTTGGGGTTTCGGCGGCGCCGAGAAAACACGACCACTACGGGTCACACCACTGACATCAGATATACTCACAACAGAAGTGGAGGGCAACGACACCTCCTTCCTATCTTCTAACACAACTACGTTATATCTGTAGGGAACAACTTTGTCAGAAGAATACGGGACCGGGCCTGCTGGCTTGATTATGAGAGATGGAGAAACCTTCTTTTTGTTGCCATCATATCTGACAACAACAAGTTCTGATATTCTGAAAATAGAGGATATAACATTCACTTTATCCTCATCACGATTCTGAAGTATCTCGATCACACCCTAATCCAGCATTTCTTGGATGTCCTTCCTGACTTGGCGACATCCTCTCTCGTTGACAGTGCACACCTGGCACCTGTCATGGTCATGCTCGTAATGACTGTATCCATATAACAGTCTGTGCATCTCGACCAACGATTGCCTCATATGACTAACATACATGACTTTATATTTTCCAGGGCAACCTTGGACCATGTTCACAGCAGATTTCCCATGCTCGGGCAATGGGTTCATCTTCACATTCAGACCTACGTCCTCGAAAAACAAAATCCCACTTCTAACAAGGTCTTGCACCTTGGTCTTTAGGGGATAGCAGTTCTCCACATCATGTCCGGAAGCACCGGAATGATATACACAATGAAGCTCGAGCTTGTACCACCATTGAGGGTTGGTCGGTACAATAGGTGGGTCACGTGGAGTGATCAGCTTTCTGTCTATTAGAGACGGATAGAGTTCAGCATAGGTCATTGGAATTGATCAAAAGTGACCCTCTTCCTATCGTAGCTGGTGCTGGTATTGTTGTTGTTTCGAGGTTGGTAGGCATGCTGTTGTGGACGATGTTGTTGTTGATATTGTTGATGTTGTTGTTGTTGATGTTGATAATGTTGAGTTTCCCTGAAGGCATGTGCTATATGAGCCATCTGGTGCTGGTTACTGGCAGGGAGAACAGTCTTCCTCTTCACAGAGGGTTTTCTTTTAATATGGGAAGACACGACATGTGCCTTTCCCTCCTTCTTCTTTGCAAAAGCCCCATAACGCTTTGCAGAAGAGCCTTCATCCCGGGTCAGACGTCCTTCCCGGACTTCTTCCTCTAGCCTCATCCCCATGTTCACCATTTCGGTGAAGTCAGAGGGAGCACTAGCAATCATCCGCTCGTAATAAAATGAACTCAAGGTCTTCAGAAAGATCTTGGTCATTTCCTTCTCTTCGAGTGGGGGCACAATCTGTGCGGCCAATTCACGGTATCTCTAGGCGTACTCCTTAAACGTTTCTTTCTCCTTCTGGGACATAACCCTCAGTTGGTCCCTATCGGGAGCCACATCAACATTGTATTTGTACTGCTCGACGAAAGCTTCGCCAAGGTCATTGAAGGAGCGAATGTTCACACTATCCAGACCCATATACCATCTGAGTGCGGCACCGGACAGGCTGTCTTGGAAATAGTGGATAAGGAGTTGATCATTCTCGGTTTGAGTTGACATCTTGCATGCGGACATCACAAGATGGCTGGGTGGGCAAGTGTTTCCCTTGTACTTTTCAAAGTCAGGCACTTTGAACTTGATAGGGATCTTGACGTTGGGCACAAGGCATAACTCAGCAGCAGATTTACCGAAGAGGTCTTTCCCTCTTAGAGTCTTCAGCTCCTTGTGCAACTCAAGGAATTGGTCATTCATGGCGTCCATTTTCTCATAGACATCTGGGCCCTCAGATGGTTCAGAGTGATAAATGGTATCTTCGACTCTCGGTAACGTATGTACAACGGGAGGTGGAATAGCAAGGACCGAGCTAGATACCGGCAGAGAAGCAAAGGTCGAAGCGAAACCCTCTGGCACAAAGTTTGCGGGTATCCACCAGGGAAACCCGACTGGCATAGCAAGCGCGAAGTGAGCGGTGGCGGCATGCACAGTAGAGGAAGCGACCTCTGAGATGATTGTCCTCGCGGGAGGAGTTGCAGGTGTTGGAGAATACTGGCTCTAAGCAGCCAACACTGACTCCATCATGGCAGTCAGCCTAGCTACTTCCTCCTTCAGTTCTCTGTTCTCTTGTTCAAGATGATCCATCAGCTTTGGTAGATTGACCTTGGTGTTGTACCGGTGCGTCAGCTTGTCTTCAAAATAAATGAAGAACATAGAATTAGATCACTTATCAAGAAGCCCTGAACAAAACCTGCTTATGCATATGATGCATGCAATGTTTGTGCATATGATTTATTTTTATCAGAGGAACTTTTAGAGATTTTTTTGCAAATATTTGGAAGTATTACTCTTTTAGACATATAATGGAAATATTCATATCAATAATATTTGGAAAAATTTTACACCAAAGAAGTATAGTCTCGGTAACCAAATACAATACAAGAGAGAAGGAAAATGAACATCCTATGGAACCCTAGAAGCAATCGTCCAAAGCTCTCGAGACCGAAAGATAAGATGCACGAAGCCTCTTCACCTCTCTCTCATAGGCTGCCTCCATATCTGCCTTCTCCTTGGCGAGTCGATCATACTTCCTCTTCCAAAACTTGGAAGACTGAGGAAGAAAATAAGTCACCACATCGTCTGGGTCATCAATAATCTGATGCTCCAGAAACTCTATCACAACATCCTTATCTCTGAGTTGCTGAAGTAGCTCCTCTCGCTCACGACCCAAGCACGCGAACGGTCTTCATCTCTAAACTCCTTTACTCCTTGGTTAGAGAGGGTTGAAGGCCCAACCATAACCATAGGGGTAGGTCTCGGATAATCATAGGGCATGCGGTACTCAGAAGCTCTCTTCCTCACCCAAGAGGTGTAGGGTTCCAAAGTAATACAATTCTTCGGACCAAGCTCTTTCCTTCCCTTCCTATGAATCTTGCGCCAAGCGCAAACCATTATGCCCTTCAATTTTTGGGGATCTTTACCCTCTTGAAAGAACATACCTTCCGATAGAATATTGTTAGGTTTATCCTTTAAGGGGAACCCAAGATGACGGCGAGCCAAAATAGGATTGTAGTTAATCCCACCACATGTACCAAGAAGAGGCACATTGGAGAATTCACCACAGGAATCAATGATCTGGACACCATCATAAACACGGTTATACCAAAAGATATCATCATTAGTGAAAGACATAAGTCTCGTCGACCACCGTAGACATCCTTTATTCTCCTTGAAGGCGAGCGTCTGAGGCAAGTGCGAAATAAACCACTTGTACAACAGAGGCAAAGAACATACAATGGTACCACCACCCTTTGCATTCCTCATATGCAAAGAGAAATAAGTGTCACCCAACAGAGTAGGAACGAGATTAAGAGTAGAGAAAATCCTAATGGCGTTCATATCCACAAAATTGTCGATGTTATGGAATAACACTAGCCCATAGATGAGAAGTACAAATACGGCTTCAAAGGCGTCCTCACTCATGGCCTTCCCAAACAAGGTAGCTTGGGCGATGAGGAAATCGGATGAGAGACCTTGAATTCCACCTTTGGTAGTCATATGAGCACCAATATCAGATACATCTATGTGCAATAGATCAGCAATCTCTTGGGAAGAAGGAATTCTCTCCAGGCCACTAAACGACAACTGGTTAAGAATAGGTATACTCACATGATAGGCATATTCTCAAGCATGGGAAAAAGCTGGAAATCCGGAAAAGTGAAGCAACGATACAAGGGATCATAGAACTGCACCAACACACTCATTAGACCTTCATCCACCTGAGTAGCAAGAATAGACAGAAGCTTTCCATGGCGAGCTTTGAACTCCAAGGGGTCTAATACATAGGATGTCAAACTCCTTAACTCTTTCAAGTCGGGTTGTCTGAAACTGTACTTCTTCGTATTCCTTCTTTGCTTATCCATGTCTGAAAATTTGCAAATAGACCTCTTAAGTTCCTTGAAATTTTTCTCATTGTTGATGATATGGATGTGTATGAATGCATGAATGCATGGATGTAACAATCACACTCAAGGATCAAGCAAGTCACACCACACAAAGGTCACGGGATGGATCAAGTCATCCTTAATATCAATCATCCATTTTGGTGGGTTACGTTTACACCTTATCAACACCCAAGTTCCATTGATATTAAGGATATACGAGAATGGATCAACCGTAAATCAAGGGTTTGTTGCAAGTCACGAGCATGGAGCCTCGGTTAAGAACCACCCAAAGGGAGTGTACTATGGTTAAACCTGACAATCATGTTCTAAAAGAGGTTCCCATAGTCATCATCTCATCTTTCGGATATTATCGGATAAAACGACTACTCGTATTCCAAAAAATATTCTCAAGAGAGACTCTTATGAGTGTAGTATCGCATAACAATCGTATCAAATCTTACACTTGAACGACCTTCGCACTACATCCTAAAATAGGCCAAGATGGGCTAGGTAATCTAAGGTCCTTGGCTTCTAAGGTCTATATTGGAAAGAGTAATGCCTAACCACGACTACTCGTGTGACATTATTGATCCCAACCAGACCTCCACCAAGTGAATGGGATTGCAAGTCAACTTGCTAAGGAATAACTCCACACAAGTCAACAATATTATGCCATTCTCCTATCATAAGTGCACTCGAGTTCGGGTATAGAACTCATCTCACAAGAGACCACCAAGCACACAAGCAATTGATATATCAAGCAATTCATACATTACAAACAATACAGTCATCCCAAATTTGCACAAAAATATGTCACAAATAAATATAAACATACAATACAACAAGGCAAAAGTAGGCTAAACCCACTAGGAAGCAACACTTTCCCCAGCAGAGTCGCCACTTTTCTGTAACGGGGTATTCGTTACCTTTAGATTTATTGACTAAATCAAAAGCAAATCATACAATTCGAGTCGCCACCGCACTTCTATTTATCCAAAGGAAAGGTTAGAAAGCGAACAAAAACCGAGAAGTTTTATCAAATCAAAAACTAGTAAAAATGTCAGAGATTTGGGTAAGGGGGTTGGTTATGCAATGGGAAGGTTTTAACTTTTAAGCACCCAAAACATCCTTAGTACTCTAAGGGAGCCCTTTTTGCAAAGATGTATTGTAGGTTGGTATTTGTGAAAATATTTGTGCAAACATGATTGGGGAGATGAGAGAAGAATATACATTATTTACAATTTGTTGTTTGAATGGATGAACCCATTGCCTACGTACCATCACAAAGGTAGGATCAAAACCTCGTAGTTCGGGGTAAAAATCTCAAAATAAGTTGGTGAGTTGATTTGTCAAAAGCCTTAAGGTCTTTTGTTATCAAAGGGAGAAAACTCAACCTAAACCAACAATCCACCATGTGAGGAGAGCTTCAACATACTAGTGAGGAATCCACCCTATAATAAGTATGGAAGACTTATAGTCCAATCACTAAGGATAAGGTGAGGTTTACATCAACCACTATGATAACTCAAACATATGGCTAATGTTTGTGAAAAAAGATTTTAGCAAAGGTGGTCATTGGAACCATAAAAATAACTTGAAGTGAGTTGTATTTACAAGTTAGAAGTATTCACAAAATAAAGTCAAAATTGACTTAAGATTCAATTCAAAATAAGTATCAAGGAAAAGAGTTTGAAAAAAATCAAAGGCATATGGCCTGGGTTTCTAGTTTTGAAAACAATGTCAATGTTTGCACAAAATGAGTTTGGCTTGGGTTAGAGTGGAGAGAAGAAGAGAAGGGTTAATCCTAAACATGCAAAGATGAGAGAAGAGAATAAAACCCTCGGAGTTCGTTTCTTGAGATAATAAATATGATCCAAGATGCTCATTTCCTTTGGACTTAGCAATTAACTCAAGCAATCAAACAAATATTCAATCAAGCTCCTAGGATCTCCATTTGGCTTGTTTCTCTTAACTTGGATGCTTATGACAATGGTCCTTCTAACTATCTCAAGTTTGGAATCCCTATCACACAAGAACAAAAAATCAAATAGTTCACAATGCAATAAGAGGAATGGACAAAAAGAGTTTAGATTAAGGGTCCTTTCAAGTCAACTTCAAGATTAAGCATTTTAAAGGCATGAGGCCTAGTTGCTCTTCAACAAAATTAACACTCTAAAGGCATGAGGCCTAGTTGCTCTTGAACTCCATTAAGCATAGGTAGGATCCTAAGTCTAAGTCCTTTCTCCTTTTTGCATTGGGTTCACACAAACAAAGACAAAACAAGCACAAGGCAATAATATATTTACACAATAATGTGCTCAAGTGAGCAAAAGGAAAATAGCATAAACATAAACATGAGCTCAAGTGAGCAAAAGGAAAATATAATATGAATAAACGAGCAAGAATTTAAATTGCATTAAAGTAAATTGCAAGAATTAAATGCTTGAATTAAAAGTTAATAATTAGTAGTTAGTGTTAGTGTGTCATAAGGCAATTTAGCGCTATGTTAAGCAATTGTAAGTGGACTAATGTAGTAGTCACACCTATTTGAGGTCGATCAATAAAACTATAGGCAAATAAACATAAGTTAGAGACCATGACTAGTAAGCCAAGCTCCTACAACTTGCCATGCCAAAAGAAAAGAAGAATGGCCTTGTATGGATTTCAGGTTCTTTGCTTGACCAAGAAGCAACCTATCTTGGACACAAAGCAATTCACTTGATATTTGATCAAGTTGAATTTGATTTGGATCAAAGAAGTTTAAGCCTCTCATATGTCAAGGCTAACCACAAATCATTAACTCATTGGTCAAAAGAAAAAGAAGAAGAAAAGAGATGAAGATGAAATGTACAAAATGAAAAATTCAAATGACATAATCAAAACACAATGATCAAATGTGAATGGAATCAACATCAATCAATGGTAAACAGAAGTGAAATGAAGATTAGAAGTCAAGAAAGGTCAAACATATTTTTGGTATTTTTTGGAATTAAAATAATACATAAATTAAAATGTACAAATCATGGTCAAACTTCAAATCCAATTCAAATCAACTTGGATAAGTCCAATTGGATCATCATAAGTCTAACATGATCAAACAAGGTTTGACAAAATTTTTCAACATTTTTTGAAAACAGAAACTATTTTTAAACTATTAAAAATGAAGAAAAATAACACAAATGGACTAAAATCTCAAATAAATCTCAAATCAATTAAGAAATTGATGAAAATATTTTTCATAGACTTATCATCATCCATATGTATTAAGAAAATATTTTTCGAATTTTTGAATATCAAAAAGTATTTAAAATGAATTAAAAACTATTAAAAACAAAATAATTCACAAAAAATATTAAATGGAATCACAAAAATAATTAAAAATCTTATTATGAAACTAGATTTTAAAAGAGAAATTTTGCAATTGGTCCCATATTTTTGTGATTCCAAATAAAAGAGTTATGAATTTTTGAAAATAAAAGGAATAAAAGAAAATAAAACAGAAATTAGGAAAATAGAAAAAATCTGGAGCGCATGATCAACACTCATTAATTAACGTGGACCATCTTGTGGCTCTGAGGCGCGCGCTCATTGTGTTCCCCAGTCAAACGCGAAGCAAACACAATTAAAAAAAGTCAAATGAAATAAAGGCTCAGATTAGATCATGGTAATTGGATCCAACGACCAAAGAGAGTTCCATGTGGGGTCGTTGGTGGAAACCACTGTCTTCTCCGGTGAGCAAACGAATTCCGGCCACCAGTTGCAGGTTTTGCAATCTCAACCAAATTGCATGATCTTTATACCAAATTAAAGCTAGGGTGATGTACATCACCCCTGTAACCTTGGATTGTTCTCAAGATCTCTATGGAAGGAGAAATATGAGATGGAAAATCCAGGTGTTCAATCTGAAATGAATCAATTCATGAAATTAAAGCCACCATTGTCTTGCCTCTCACACGAGGACTTCAGAAAACCAAACAAACACAAGCAATGCACAATATATGATGAGATTCGAATCAAAACAGTTGAGATGTAAACCTTTGAAGTGCAACTTTGATGAACACGATCCATTCATATTCTTGCTTGCAGCTTGATCTTGAGGTATGATATGAGTGCAAGGTTAAGGAATAAGTGTTGAAGATCAACTGATTTTGTTGAAATTCAAACTTGAAAAGAGAAATGAAAATTCAAAATTCCTTTGGTGTGAGGTTGGGAATGGATTCCAGGAGAGTTTTAGGCGCCTTCAGGTTGAGAAATGAATGAAGCATGGCATGTATTTATAGTTGAAACTGCAAGGAAAGTGTGATGAATCCGTGTGCATGAAGCTTTGGGTCCTCCATGCATGGGCCTGTACAGGTGCATGTGAGGCCCAAAAGCTGATGCAAATGAATGCTAAACACATACCAAATGGAAATGGACATGCAACTTGAATGGCATTTGCTTGTGTAAGAAGATTTCATGTGAAATGCATAAATGGTCACAAATATTCCTCTCTTCGAAAGTCCCATTTGGAAAATCCAAACATAGACATGTGGTTAATGGTTGGAAAGGTCTTGACATAAGTAACAAAATCTATGTTGAACAAAAATCCATTTGGAGTTTGGAAAATTGTGAAAACTGGCCATGAAGTTTGATGTATAAAACATGTCTTTGAAAATTTTGCCAAAAGTGACCAACTTCAAGCCCTTCTGTTTCAATTATGCAAGCCTCAAATGGAAAAGCCTCCAACATAAAAGTTGTATATATTTTCAAGATTATCAATTTGGACTTAAATTTTGAATCATTTGGATTTTTGATGAGAAAGTTATGGGCACTTAAAGTTATACTTTTTCAAGATTCAATGGCTTTGGTCCAAAGTGACCTATAATGTTTTGTATTATCACATGTGTTTCTTTTAGGATTATGAAATTTTGTCCAACATAGAATTTTAAGTAGACATATTAATATTTCCAATTCAATTAGCCTCACCTCAAAATCATAAAAAATGAGTGAGTTAGGTCCTTGGGAAGTTGACCTAAAATTAGGGTTTAAGTCAAAATGACTTATAATATTTTGAGATGAATGATGACCTTACAAGTTTCAAATGAATTTTTGATGAACATTAAAGTTGTTCATATGGTTCTTAAGAAAAAAAATTATCTTGAGTTCATCTTAATTTGACAAACACATCAAAAGTTAGGTCTTAGTGGATTTCAAAATAGTCTGATGACTTGACTGGTCAACTTCTCAAGTCCAAACTTCAAATCTTGATGAATGAATGAATTAGGACACTCACATAAGCTCATATATGCATAAAATGATAAATTATAGAACTTCACTTGATTTAATTTGATCATAGGTTGAGGTTGCTTCATGAGCAAGGCACAGTCAATGCACAGTTGAATTAGGGTTTCTTTGGGAAACAATCCTCAAGCCCTTTGGTTTATCTTGATAAAATTGGAAAATTGAGATACTTGGGAGACATATATGATGATTGATAGCTTTGGGAACCATTGTCATGCTTGCTTTCATCTTCATCTGGCCATTTCAATGATCATATGAGCCTTCTAGGAGCCTTGGATCACGTGACGGCTTAAGCTTCAAAACAAAAGAGGTTGGTGACATATTTTTGTGCTTTTGGTTAGTCAAACAAATAAGAAAAGCAATAATATACAATTCAATCATGCTTGGTGTTCTCAAACAAACTCTCATAAGTCCCAACCCAAGGGTAAAGGAACCAAGATGCTATGATCCTTGAGGCAATGTAATGAGCAAATGATATGATGCCATGAGGGATATTAGGGTCAAAATTAGGGTATTACAGTTTCTACAAGAGTTTGATTTAGAAATCAAAGATAAGAAAGGAACTGAGAACGTTGTAGCAGATCGCCTCTCTAAACTCGATAATGTAAAAGCTGACCAAGTGCCCATCAATGATGACTTCCCATATGACTGACTTATTGCCCAATTAGAAAATAACACATCTAAATGCTCTCAAAAATATGATCCTTACGAAAAAGGAAACTCCAAAATTGAAAATGAAGAAATCGTGGAAGCCACATATGCTTAATCAAAAATCCCTTGGTATGTTGACTTTGTCAACTACCTAGCGGCCAGAGTACTTCCACCTGAATTAACTTACCAATAAAATAAAAATCTTTTTCATGACCTAAAACAATATTATTGGGATGAGTCCCTCCTATTCAAGAGAGGCACCGATGGTATTTTCCGTCGATGTGTCCTTGAAGAAGAGATATGGAGGGCACACAAGCATGTCCAAGACCTGTGCAAAGATCCTACAATCTGGCCTATATTAGCCTAGCCTATGGAAGGATGTCCACACTACAGTTATCAAATGTGACCGGTGCCAACGCACTGGAAACATATCTAGACGGGACGAGATGCCATTGAAAAACATCTTAGAAGTGGAAATCTTCGACGTACGGAGTATTGATTTTATGGGCCCTTTACCATCCTTATTCAAAAACAAATTTATACTTGTTGCGGTTGACTATGTGTCAAAATGGATCGAGGTTGTAGCTTCTCCTACAAATGACGTATGAGTTATGATTAAACTTTTCAAGAACATTATCTTCCCTAGATTCAG
Source organism: Lathyrus oleraceus (assembly GCF_024323335.1). Taxonomy (NCBI): domain Eukaryota; kingdom Viridiplantae; phylum Streptophyta; class Magnoliopsida; order Fabales; family Fabaceae; genus Lathyrus; species Lathyrus oleraceus. The sequence goes on from NC_066585.1 coordinate 101,037,722, forward strand.
TGTGCCTAGACTCGTCATTAGTGACGGTGGATCTCATCTCATTTCAAAAATCTTTGAAAAATTATTGCTTAAATATGGAGTCCGACACCGAATAACAACGCCTTACCACTCACAAACAAGTGGTCAAGTTGAAATTTCCAATACAGAAATCAAGAAAATATTAGAGAAGACTGTTGCAACATCTATGCAAGATTTGTCTTCTAAACTCCACGAGGCTCTATGGGCCTATATAATGGCTTACAGAACTCCCATAAGAACCATACCCTTTAAGTTAGTATATGGTAAATCCTACCATATGTCGGTTGAGCTAGAGCATAAAGCTTATTGGGCCATCAAGGCCCTAAACATGGACTATGCTGCCGCAGGTGAAAAGCGAATATTAGACATCTAGGAATTATAAGAATTAAGATTAAATGCCTATGAGAATGCCTAAATCTATAAGGACCGAACTAAAAAGATGCATGACAAGCGTATATCGAGGAAAGAGTTCAAAGAGGGTGAATTAGTTCTTCTTTTCAACTCTCGATTAAAACTTTTTCTAGGAAAACTCCGTTCCATATGGTCTGGACCTTTTGAGGTTATCAAAGTTTTCCAAAATGGAGTCCTTTAGATAATAGGTAAATCTAATGAGGCATTCATTGTGAATAAGAATATACTTAAACACTATCATTGTGTCGAAAACAAAGATTACTATACTTATTTACAACTAAAAGAGTTTCCCGCTCTTTCACAAAATTAGCCATTTCATAATTATGTCAAGCTACCGACATTAAATAAAGCGCTGCGTGGGAGGCAACCCACAATTTTTTAATCTTATTTTTTCCTAATATAATAAGCGGTATATTTTTATTTGATAAGTACTAACTTGACTCATGTCTCCTTTGAGGCTATATTCTTGCCAAGCTAATTTTCCTACTAACTTTAGAGATGTAAAACATCGATAATATGGAGATGACTTTCAGAAACGAGGCCCAGCGGCAGCATTATGAGGTTCTATTTCAAAGAGAGATGGCCCTAACTAAGTACCCCGATGGCCTGACTATGTCAACCCTGGGAATTAGAGAGACTGTTTGTTTTATGCTTAACCAAATTGGTTGTAACAGTTTTGCTGTAACGAGGAGATTTTGTACCTACCACAAACTAACCCTTGAGTTTTTGAGTTCCTTCCTCTATGATCCAAACCGTGGGATGGAATTTAATAGAGGCTTAACCATCTTTAGGTTGTTTGGGTATACCTACCGCTTTAACCACCATGAGATGGATGACCTTTTAGGATTTCCTAGTGGCCATGAAGTTTTTACTGAAGCACAAGATGATAGGCTTATGGACAATGAACTTGATTACGTTTAGGGTAGAATTTCTGGGAACTCACTGTAGCGGTAAATTCATGACCATCAAGCTATGGACAAGCTAGACATCAATTAAAACTAGAGTCACCAGCGCGCTTTTATTGTTTCCAAGGGAAAATGGAAAGTAAGAACAAAACCAAAAAATACGAAGTTTTCAAATCAAAACTAATAAAACGCCAGAGATTACAGGTAAGGGGGTTTGTTACACAGAGGGAATGTGTTAGCACCCAAAGTGTCCTAGGTACTCCTATGGAGCCCTTTCTTGTGTGCATATGTACTTTTTTGTACAAAATGATGTTTGCAATAAATAGAGTGGGGGGATGAGAGAAGAATTCATTAATTATATTTTTGTGTTTGACAAGACCTTCGGACCTGTGCCTACGTACCAACATAAAATGAGGGATCAAAATCTCATAGTTCGTGGTATAACTTTCAAAGTGAATGAGTTGCTTTTAACAAGATTTTAAGTTTAACAAAGGCACAAAAGGTCTAAAAAGGTTTGAATGAGTGTTAGTTCCTTTTGTCTTTTGAAATTTTAAGTCAAGTATAGTTAAGTTCATTTACAAGTTTGATTAAGAAAAGAGTTTTTAAAATTCAATGGCATAAGGCCAAAGTTTCTAATTTGCAATATGGTCAAAGTTTAGAAATCACAAACAAAGAAGATTTTAAAAGGAGGGAGATATTTGAAACTAAAGAAATGGGGAGGAGATGAAGAGACTAATCCTAAGCACAAATTTAAAAGTTAAGAGTTGAAAAGATCTAACCAATGGGCTGCAATCCAATAGACAAGAATGTCATATAGAAACCCAAATATCCCTTAGACTTTAAAATCAAGCAATAGTAATACACACATAGAAAGGTGAAGAGCAAGGCATCAAATAAAGATAGCCACATTCAAGTTTAGCAATTCCACGATCTTCTTCATAATTCTCCATGTATCAGATGACTTCAAAGATAAGCATTAGACACAGGTTCAAAATAACAACTTCAATATGATCATGTTGCAAATGAACTCCAATGGATCTTCAATATTGTATCAGATGAAAGTTCACTTCACAAGCACTTGTTTTTTTGAAAGTTGGCATTGGCCAAGTCCTTTTGCACAGGGAGTGTTGCCTAATCCTAAGTCCAATGTCTCAGATCAAATCCAACAGTCCACACAAAATGTCTTTTAGGTTTTTTTCTTCTTATTATGTACATTAAGGTCAAAAGACCACAAACACAAACAAGTATATACAAACACAATATATTCACAAAGTATGGCTAAATTGAGCAAAGTGAAAATGGCATTAAAGTAAACAAATTGAATGATATGAATAATGGCAAATGAATAAAGATTTAAAATTAAAGTGCATAAAAGTAAATGGCTTGAAATTAAATGTTAGTTGTTAGTTGATTAGAAGTTAGTATTTTTTTTGCTTTTGTTTTGTTTAAGTCATTCTTTGGAGAACACTTAACCCACTTATCACAAGCATGGATCTTTGAACCAAGACATCTTCCAAAGGAAGGAAAAAATGCCAAGTTTCCACACAATACCATGAAAGAGGGGAGACTTACAATCTCACTTACTAGAATGTTATGCCTTTTGTGTCAACAATTTAGTGCTATGTTAAGCAATCGTAATTGGACTTATGTAGAAGTCACAACTATTTGAGGTAGGGCAATAAGAATTTTAGTGTTAATGCATGTTAGAGACATGGTATTATGAACCATGCTCCTAAAACATACCACACTTAAAAAGAATATGCAAAAGGGGTGAACCTAATCTCATCCACACTTATATTGATTTTACAATCAACTAGCCTTAGGATATGGAGATATCATAGGTCCATGAAATGAATGAGAAGAGAATGGGATTGAGATGAAGGGGGAGGGGAAATGAAATCAACACAAATTGGTCAAAGGAGGACTTTTACCAAATTAAAATCATTCATTCATTTTGGGAGATGAAATATACATTTCATCAATCCCCTAAATCCAATGATTTTAACTAAACAAAGTCAAATCAACCTTGACCAATGCCCAACAACACAAATCAAACTCAACAAGTCAAAATTATAAGCTCAACATAATTTATTTGGCATTTAAATAATTAAAATCAATTAAATAATATATTAAATTAAATTATGGTTTGTCAAATTCCTAAAACCTCATAAAAACACCAAAGAAATGACCATGAGATTTATCATAGGTCAAACAAGGTCAAAGGATCTTGGAGAAAAAAAATTCATAATTTTTGGAAACTTAAAACTATTTTTAAACAATTAAAAATATTCATAAAATCAATAAAATCATGAAAAATATTAATAATGATCCAAAAAATAATTTTAATTCAGAAGATGAAAGAGAAATTTATTTAAATTTTTTTGGTGAAACTCTCATATTTTTTGGATCAATATTAAAATTAATATTAATTATGAAAATAAACCAAATAAAATGAAAATAAGAAAAAAATAAAAAACGTGGACCACTTGATCCCCCTCATTAATTGAGGTGGCAGATCAAGTGGCTCTCAGCGTGTTTTCCACCATGGTTTTGAGTCAGCGCGCCACACAAGTGGTAATCTAAACCAACGTGTGAGATTAAAACATTTGAAATGGATCATGTGGTTCTGATGACTGTGAACTCACCACCGGAGCCAAAGCTCCGGTCTTCTTCTCCGATGAGCCTCATCGGACTGGTTCAGTCACAACCATCACCAAAATTAAAAAGAAGGACATGATTTTAAAGTAAAAAATGGCACTAAGCTCGAATTTGGCCTCAATTTATCCTAACTCCAAGTATATTGAGAGATACAAGGAGTTGAAATTTGAGGTGCACGATATGAGTTGCTTCAATTTGACCTCAAAGAAACTCAATCTTGTTGCCTACATTGGTAGGACTTCAGACAACCAAAGATCCAAGAGAATTATGAAGAATTGAGTGAGAATCGAAGAGATGAAAATTTCTAGAAAATACCTTCAATATAGGTCTGAATTTGATTGCTCTTGCTCTTGCTTGTGCTTGATCTTGCTCAGGATGCTTGAACGAGTAGAATAGAATGATCAAAAAGCTTTGGATTCTTGGAGATTTGAATCTCAAAACAACGAGATTCAAACTCAATTTCCAAATGGAAATTATCAAGATTATCCTTTGGAATGGGAGGGTTTGAATGCTTGGGATCAAAGTTGGCGCGCAGGGTCCTCAATTCTAAACCTAGAGGTCTCTATTTATAGCCAATTGATTTGATATTTGCACACTTGAACATGGAATCCAAAAATAACAATGAGTGATGCATGGGTGCATGGGCGTGTACAGGCCCATGAAATCATATCATTTGGTTCATAATTGAATACAAACAAGTCTGAGATCATGTTGGAATGTCATGCATTGGTGTGTGGGAGTTTGAAGTTCAATTTTGCCAAATGATGATGCAATGTTCAAGCCATGCACATCCCATTCAAATCTTGTCCAAAATGGATGAAATTGGACTTTTTGGAAAGGTTAGATCAAGAGGAACAACTTACATGTTGGACACTTTATATTTTAAGCTTGGATCATGATGAATTTTAAGGTGGAAGTTGGGAAAATCAAACATGTCAAAAAAAAATCTAAGTGCCAAGCCATATGTTCACTTATTCCACCTTGGCTAACTTTTTATGTGAGCTTCAAATGAGAAATGTTCCTTCATCAAAGTTGTATCTCTCTTAAATTCCTTAAAAATGGTCATAAATTGGACCTCATTTAGATTTAATATGAAGGAGTTATGCATTTTTGAAGTTGAGGAAAATCACTTGTTCAATGGCATTGGTCCAAAATGACCTATAATGTATCCTCATATCACATGCACATAAAAGTTGAATTAGCTCTTACTCCAAACATAAAAGTTTAAGTAGACATCTTGAATTTGATTATGCAACTTTGAAATATCTCATCTCATAAAAATTGAGCAAGTTATGGCCTTGGGAAGTTGACCTCCAAATTAGGATTTAGACAAAATGACCTATAATATTTCACCATAAAAAATGACTTTCCAAGCAAAAATAGTTCTAGACTTAAACATGAAAGTTGTTTGGAATGTCATTTAGAGTAATGTTGCTCTTGTAATCACTTTTATATGATAAAAAGTGTAGGAGATAGAGTCTAGGGAACCCCAATTTTGATCAGATGAATTCCTCTAGTCAACCACCATTAACCAACTTGCTAACTTGCAATTCTCTTGGATTTTGGGACTCATGGGAGATCATATATGCATAAGATAATGAAATTTGAAGTATCCCTTGAAATATTTGATCAATTATTGAAGAAGCTTGTTGAAGAAGTTACACAGGATACCCATATGAACTAGGGTCTCCAAGGCAAACCAATTCCAAACTCTTGATGAATTCTTGATCAAAATAACATGTGAACATGGGGATCCATATATGATTCTTAGAGCCATAGTAAACCAATTCTTGATTGAGCTCCTTGCATTGAGGGACTTAAACTCTAGATGTGAGCTTAATGAATCAAAGGTGAGCACATGCTCCACCTACAAAAGAGTTAGTGCATACAAAGACATATTTTTGGTATTTTGATTAATAAAGAATGATAAAATACAAAGTATGATACAATCACATGATGTTTGGTGATCTCTCCCAATGTAAACCCAATGAATGAGGGGTAAGGAGGATGCCAAGTTGTGATCTCAATGCTAATGCATATGATGAGATAGCATGAGGGGTCTTAGGGTCAAAATTGGGGTCTTACAGCTGCCCCTATTTAAGGACGTTCTAACTGAGGAGATGAAGGTTAAAATCTTCGCATCGACTCAGTAGAACGGGCTTACATAAAAAAATATAGAAACAAATTTTGGTCCCTAAGAGGCCTCATGATGCATATGATATGAATGTTTAAATAAATCTCTATGGGGAAATGTTGCCACAAAGGAAAAGAATATGGAGAGACTGAAAGTCCGTATGAGCATAATGCATTCCATAAGGAAAACTCATTGGGGAGACAGAGACTCTGAGGGGATAAAAGGGTTGCGCGTAGGCCAGGCCACGACTTAAAAACTGTTGGGGGACTACAAGGGATTCCATGAAAAATAAATCAATGGAAAGACTCAGCGGGGAAATAGGAGGACATCTGCAGGGGAAAACGGGTAGATCAGAGCAAAAGCTGAAATACTCGAGCCAAGCAGGAAAATGGCGATTTCACTAAGGAAATGCGCACTCACACTCAACTGGGAAAGAAATGATCTTCGACAAAGGAGTAACAAAAGTATATTATCCATTACCGGTTACTGGGTAAGGAGATAACAAAATCTGTCAGGGAGGACATCCGTTACCGGTTAGGGTAAACATATCAAGGATGACTCACCGAGGGAATCCAAGAGGCATATTCATTACCGGTTACTGGGTAAGTGTCATACGGTGAACTGGACTTTTTTGTGGTTTTAATCGCAATGTCGCGGTTAGCAAGAGTCGCCACCGACTTTTCTTTTATCCAATAAGGAAAGGTGGAAAAGAACAGGAAAGACCTTAATTTAGATTTTGGGTTCGGGAGGTACATTATACAAAGGGAAGGTGTTAGCACCCTTTGTATCCATGGTTATCCATGGGCTCTTAATTGCTCGATCACTTATATTATTTTTGTCTGAAAAAAAAAGTGTTTGTGAATTGTTTAGAAAAATTGTTTTGAAAAGAGAATTTAACTTTGTAATGATTCTTGTATGAATGTATACAAAGTGATTATCTCGTTTAGTTTTGAAAATTGTTTAGAAAAATATAACTCGGTAATGATTCTAGTATGAATGTATACCAAGTGGTGATTTTCTGAAGGTATTTTGAAAGGTGTGAGGTGTGAAAAAATGTTTTAGGTTGTGAGCCAGCAATTAAGAGTTATACCGACCCAAGGTCTTTATGAGTATTTCCTATCCTTATGAGGGTAAAACTGTCCTTATTATTGAGAAATAAGTAGTTTTATCCTTTGGATGTAAAATGGTCATCGTAGGGTCATCGATTGGTCATTGAAGGCAACAGTTACGAGGATACCTTAGCATTCGAAGGGACTATCATCTTTTAACCGTAGGCAACATCGGAGGGTCATCGAGGGACAAAGTTGTATATTCGAAGGCAACATCCGAGGGACTATAATTTATTTTATGATGATTTAACTGAAGGGTCTTTGCTAAGGGTATCCCCACGTTCGCGGGACATGACCGTAATATCGTAATCGTAAGGCAACAAAGAGAGGTCCAAGATCACTTATTCAAAGGCAAAGTTTTACAATTAATTATATAATTAGGATGAAACTCCACATTAAAATTATTAAAAATAATATATTAAAAAATTAATACATTAGAAATTAATACATTAAAAATTAATTTAGGGTGAAACTCCACAAGGGTATCCCACAAATAAAGTGGAATACCTAGCCAATAACCTTTTCCTGGGATATGTGAACCTTTACGAAACTCAAAAAAAAAAAAAGAAACATGTCAGAACACCAAATCAGGGTGCAATCGAAGATTACACCGGAGAAATATCACAACAATAAATAGGATAGGATGAATAATGCATGGCTATGATAAAACATAAAAAAAAAAGAATAGAAAAGTCAGCTACTGTCTCGTTCGCCTCTGCCTTGCCTAGCGAAGGCCAGGCGAACGGCCACGGATTTTGAATTTTGAGAAAAAACAGCCCCATGTTAGGAACCTTGAACTTTATGGCATTTTATCACAGGAACAGCATGGTCAAACATTCAGGGTATTCAGGCATATTTAAATTCACATACGAAAGCAAATTATATATCAACATTTAATCATGATGCATTATATGTGTAGATATGGCCAATTGAAAGTATAAACAATAGAGATACGCAAACCTGTTTGCCAATTCAAGGTTGAAGGGATTGACCACTTGTGGTATCGGAATGAGTTAGGCGGCAGGAATTGGGCGGCGATGGCTTCGGGGCGGATGAGCTGCCTTCAGGGTTTCTTTATTCTGAATTCTCCGGGTTGGCAGGGTTCCTATGCCAAAGTTTCTATCCGTCATTCTCTGTTCTCTCTCTTTCTTTTTCCTCAAGGTTTTGTTCCAAGGAAACCTCAGAGTGTTTTGCTTCTCTTCCTTCTTTCTCCAGTGAATCTCCCAGTGTAAACTCCAAGTCCAACTCCAAGTCTGAAACTTCAGTATTTATAGACTAATTTCGTGGGTAATGGGCTTGGAATGAGTGAGACCCAAGTCCAAAATAATTTGTTATATTTTATTTATATATTTATTTTAATTATTTAATTAATTAATTAATTAATTAATTAATTAATTAAATTTTTTTTTTTTCTTTTTCTTTTTTTTTTTTTTTTCTTTTTTTTTTTCGTTTTTTTTTTTTTTTTTTTTTTTTTCAGGAAAAATGATGGGTAAATTTTGGGGTATGACAGCTGCCCCTGTTCAATATTCTTGAACCGAGAGAGTTAGGATGGCGTGTATGCCATTCGTGGTCTGGAGGTGGAAGATTATTGAACACTAGAATGCCCCAAAAATTTGTACTTGAGAATCGACAGTTGGTCTTGATGGAGATGGGCTTAAAGATGCCATCCGGGAGGTTTGATGACGAAAGCTTCAGATTGAGCCGTACATTAGGCCAATTTGAAGACATGGGTGCCACACTGGGTCGTACATTAGACCGAATAATGAGTCATCCATTAGGCTGCCGACTTCGCTGGGGAGTCGGAGTGTGTCATATGCTGTTGGGGATAAAGGATCAGAATGGACCATACGCTAGATCGTATCTGAGTTGAAGAGAGAGCCGTCCGTTAGGCTGAATCTGATGATGAAAGAGGTAGTCGTACACTAGACTACACTTCAGAAATGTACCGTACACTAGGTAGCATCTGAGTAGTTGAGGATCCGAATGGGTCGTACGTTAGACCGCATTGGAGTTGCTGGAGCTCAGAATGGATCGTACATTAAATCGAATCTGAGTTGCAGAATGAGCCGTCCAGTAGGCTGAATCTGATGGTAAAAGGGAGTAGTCGTACACTAGACTACACTTCAGAAATGTACCGTACACTAGGTAGCATCTGAGTAAGGGAGTAGCCGTATACTAGACTACCATTCAGAAATGTACCTGTCCGAAGGTAGCATCTGGGAAAGGGAGTAGCCGTATACTGGACTACCATCCAGAAATGTACCTGTCCGAAGGTAGCATCTGGGAAAGGGAGTAGCCGTATACTGGACTACCATCCAGAAATGTACCTGTCCGAAGGTAGCATCTGGGAAAGGGAGCAGCCGTATACTAGACTACCATTCAGAAATGTACCTGTCCGAAGGTAGCATCTGAGAAAGGGAGTAGCCGTATACTGGACTACCATCCAGAAATGTACCTGTCCGAAGGTAGCATCTGGGAAAGGGAGTAGTCGTATACTGGACTACCATCCAGAAATGTACCTGTCCGAAGGTAGCATCTGGGAAAGGGAGTAGCCGTATACTAGACTACCATTCAGAAATGTACCTGTCCGAAGGTAGCATCTGAGTAAGGGAGTAGCTGTATACTGGACTACCATCCAGAAATGTACCTGTCCGAAGGTAGCATCTGGGAAAGGGAGTAGCCGTATACTGGACTACCATCCAGAAATGTACCTGTCCGAAGGTAGCATCTGGGAAAGGGAGCAGCCGTATACTGGACTACCATCCAGAAATGTACCTGTCCGAAGGTAGCATCTGGGAAAGGAGCAGCCGTATACTAGACTACCATTCAGAAATGTACCTGTCCGAAGGTAGCATCTGGGAAGGGAGTAGCCGTATACTGGACTACCATCCAGAAATGTACCTGTCCGAAGGTAGCATCTGGGAAAGGGAGTAGCCGTATACTAGACTACCATCCAGAAATGTACCTGTCCGAAGGTAGCATCTGGGAAAGGGAGTAGCCGTATACTGGACTACCATCCAGAAATGTACCTGTCCGAAGGTAGCATCTGGGAAAGGGAGTAGCCGTATACTAGACTACCATCCAGAAATGTACCTGTCCGAAGGTAGCATCTGGGAAAGGGAGTAGCCGTATACTGGACTACCATCCAGAAATGTACCTGTCCGAAGGTAGCATCTGGTCAGATGAAGGTCTAACTTGGTCGTGCATTAGACTGTACTTGAGTTGAAGAAGGTCAGAATGGATCGTACGCTAGATCGTATCTGAGTTGTTAAGGGTCAGAATGGATCGTCCGTTAGATCGTATCTGAGTTGAAGAAGGTCAGAATGGATCGTACGTTAGATCGTATCTGAGTTGTTGAAGGTCAGAATGGATCATACATTAGATCGTCTCTGAGTTGTCGAAGGTCAGAATGGATCGTACGCTAGATCGTATCTGAGTTGTTGAAGGTCAGAATGGATCATACATTAGATCGTCTCTGAGTTGTCGAAGGTCAGAATGGATCGTATGCTAGATCGTATCTGAGTTGAAGGAGTCATATGTTGAGCTGAATCAGAATGAACCGTATGTTAGGCTGTATCTGTATACGTTGTACTTGCAATAAATGTCTGGGATGGGCTTAAAGATGCCATCGCTAGGAGGATATCGAAGTGTTGTCAGAATGAATGTTCCCATGAATTGCATCTGGAATATGTATCTGAATCTTGTCTGTGATTGATAAAGGCGTCTGCCTGAATGAGCCTTTTACTTTGACTATATCAGGAGGATAATTAACCTGCAAAGAAAAGTTAGCTTTATGCCATGTCATGACTCATGAGATGTTTTATGCTTTCGAAAATAAATGCGAATGTTGTATGCATGCGTATGCTGTGAAATGATGTAATGAATGAGTTATGCGTATGAGAAGTTCTGCTTGGGGACTCTACTGGGGAACATAAATCCCCCTCTACTGATTGGAGATATTCGTGTTGAGGACCCTCTCTCGGCTGGGGGTTCTGATTTCTGTCTGATGGTAGAGATATTCAACAGAGCCTGGCTGGGGATGGATGAGATGATCAATCTGTCTGATGATGCCGACCTCTGTTGGGGAATAGCTGGCTGTGCCGGGGAATACTGCCAACTTCTTCTGGGGAAAAACAGGCTTGCTGGGGGAAGAGAATCGGTAGTGGATTCATTGGAAGCATGATTAGACCTTATCCTCGATCCTGAAGTCTTGTAGTAATTGCTATTGCTATTGCTATTCTATGTACGTATTTTTGATAAACATTGATCATATTCAAATGCACATATTAATTCAAATTAAATCAATGGACGTTTACGCAAACAAAACAGAAAAAGTAAAAACAAAAGTATCTTTTTTGAAAGAAGGTTGTATTGATTTTTGAAAGAAGGCCTATAAACAGGCAAATTGTGTACAAGGAGACAGAAATCCTAGTAAGAGGAAATTGTCAAAAACAAAGAGAAAGCTATGCAGAAAAAGTCCTATTGATTTTAAGTCTACTACTGCCATTATGTCTTCAAGCATCTCATCCCCTACTGTCGGATAGAAGTGATTGGCTTGGTCAGTCCCTTGAACTTGGATGAAAGTTGACTGAGAACGGGACATAGTCATACGCTTTAATCCCTAATTTTTGCCTGGACCGCCTTTTCAGGTTTTCAGTCCACCAGGATACCCTTTTTTGCCCAAGCCACCTTTTCAGGTTTTCGACTTGCCGGGTGTACATTTTTTTATATATATCCCTAATTTTTGCCCGAACCCTTTTGGTTCGCCGGGATGCCCTTACTTTTGCCTAGATACGTCGATCTAGCGGGTCTTTTTCATGCGTAGTATTTTTTTAACTATGTCCGCGTTCACGGGATGCGGGAAATCTTCGCCATCCACTGTAGCAAGTATCATGGCTCCACCAGAGAATACCTTCTTAACTACAAATGGTCCTTTGTACGTGGGAGTCCATTTGCCTCTGGGATCAGTTTGCGGTAGCACGATACGCTTGATTACCAAGTCGCCAATTTGATACACTTGTCGCTTGACCCTTTCGTTGAATGCCTGGGTCATGCGTTTCTGATATGTCTGCCTATGACAAACAGCCGCGAGTCTCTTCAATCAAATTTATCTGATCGAGTCGAGTCTGAATCCGTTCCTCTTCATCTAAGCCCGCCTCTTTCATGATTCTTAGCGAGGGAATCTGAACTTCCACTGGTAAGATGGCTTCCATTCCATTGACTAAAGAGAACGGAGCTGCCCCTGTCGAAGTGCGTACTGAAGTGCGATAGTCATGAAAAGCAAATGGTAACATCTCATGCCAGTCTTTGTACATTACTGTCATCTTTTGTATAAGCTTCTGGACATTGTTAGCAGCCTCCACGGCGCCGTTCATCCTTGGCCGGTACGGAGAAGAATTAGAGTGTTTTATTTTGAACCGCGTGCAGAGTTCAGTAACCATCTTGTTGTTCAAATTAGCACTATTATCAGTGATAACTCTTTCAGGAGACAACAAGTTTCTCGAATAGATATTTGATAGAACCCATCTTAGAAATCAATAAAGTGGTATGATTCAACATGTACTGTCTTAGTCGGCGAGCAGCCCAAGCCAAAGCGCAGCAAGCTTTCTCGAGCTATGAGTATCTTGTTTCACAGTCGGTACCTTTTGCTAAGGCGGTATATGGCATGCTCTTTTCGACCAGACTCGTCATGTTGCCCCAACACACCTCATTGGATTTTCTAACACGGTCAAATACATGATTAGAGGTCTTCCTTCAACTGGTGGTGTCAGAATTGGAGGTTCTTGGAGACACTTCTTGATTTTATCAAAAGTTTCCTGACATTCATCATCTCTTGACTGTCCTCAGTAATTTGAAGATAGGTTTGCAAGTAGCAGTCAAGTAGGATATAAACCGGGCAATGTAATTCAAGTGCCCCAAGAGGTTTCTGACTTCTTTCTTGTCTACTTTTAGTACTCAGATCGACAGTTTCAATTGACTCCTCATGCGGCTGTATAGTCCTTTCTTCTTTCAGTAACAGTCTGGCAAGTTCTTCAGGTACTTCACAATCTTCCTCACTTCCATCTTCGGCTTGGTAGATCGGATTTTCGAAGTCATAATGAACAGTAGCAGAACTATTATCAACAGGATCCAGAGTGGATGTGGATACGCAATTTGTTACGTGAGTGTGTGCAAGAAAGCATAGCTTATTTGAAAAATGACAGGAAAGATAAAGAGCGCAATATTTGAATGCAAAAAGTCCATTGATTTATTGAATATGAATATGCTTATGAGAATGACAAAACATTTAACCAAATTTGATACATTGAATGAACAACAAACAATTACTCCTGACTAAAGGAAGTTGGAATAGTGTCTTCCAGCCTTCCAATTATCCAAGTTGCAATCGCTATTCACATCTTCTACAGCATTAACAGTCTTGTCATGATCGGGCATAGGAGCAGTGATGACATTAGGAATATCCAGAGGATCAAATTCAAATTCCCCAGCGTCGATCATATCCTGAATCTTGTTCTTCAGCGACCAGCAATCATTCGTATCATGCCCGGGGCTATCGGAGTGATAGGCACACCTGGCGTTAGGATTATAACGAGGAGAAGTAGTGTTGGGTTTTGCAGGAGGATCTCTGAGGGTAATTAAATTTACTTTTAGCATACCCTGCAGTGCTTGTGCTAAAGTCATATTGATCTTCGTAACTGCCTTCTTCCTCCGGGTTAATGTGCCTCACAGATTTCTTGTCCTTTTTCTTCTTGAGCAAGAGAGTCTTCAGTTCCTCCTGCCCCTTGGATAAGTTCAAGATCATCTCCTGGAGTTGAGCATTCTGAGCCTGGAGATCTTTGACAGTTTGTTCGAGGTCCATTTTTCTGTTTGAAGGAAAACCGTGAGAATACTGATCCTTTTAGAGTACCTGTTATGCAATGTCATGTTATGCTATGCAATGTATGAAATGTTTTCAAGGACTTTTGGAATTTAATTTTGCATAAACTACCAAAAAAGAAAGCCACTTTTATTAATAATATTTGATTAATATTCATTATAATAAGAAGTAAAATACAATAAAAGCTCAGGTCTCCCAGGGACGGCTTCTTTTTGGGGCGAAGATATGTATTGAGTCTTCGTTCCTCATTAAGCTGGCCGGTGAGTTCTAACACCTTCTTCCTTGTAGCACAGAACTGGGCTTCAAAAGTATCCCTTTCCTCTCTCAACTGGATCCAGGACTTCTTTAACTCTTCAACATCGGTAGGCATATCTGGATAAGGAACGATCTGAGGAGTACCTCCTTCAGCTTCTGGTTCAACAATCAGTGGTCCGACTGCCAGATATGGCATGACAAGTTCACGAGCCCTTGTGCGGACCCATCTGAGATAAGGTTCCATAGGAATAGAGTTTTTTTGTCCTAAAGTACTTCTTTTCACCATGCCCCAAGCTCGCACAAATCTTTGACGGAGACCTTGGGAATCGTTATCATAGTCAACAACCGTGCCTTGTATAATTATTTCATGTGGACCATCTCTTCGAGCACAACCAAACTGACGTAGGGCTAAAGCAGGATTATAAGTAATACCTCCTCTTATCCCCATGAGTGGTACATTAGGGAATTCTCCACACCGGTCAATGATGATATTGTTTTCTTTGAAATGAGGACACCAACGGATGTCTGAGTGGGAGAGCGACATTATCCTTTGAGACCATCTCAAACTTTGCTCATTCTTCAAGACTGACTGAGGAAGGTGCGAAATAAACCACCTGGATAATAAAGGTATGCAGCACATGAGAGTCCCTTGCCTCTTCATAGTACGAGTGTGAAGGGAATGCAGAATGTCGCCGAGCAAGGTAGGCACAGGGTTACGAGCGAGAAATATCTGAATAGCATTCATATCTATGAATTGATCTGGATTAGGGAATAACACCAAACCATAGATTAGTAATGCTAGAATCTCCTCGAAAGCATGGACATTCATGACTTTTAAGAATTCTCGGGCCTTATTCATCAGAAATTTGGCAAGTAAACCCTTAACTCCACTTCTTGTACCCAATTAGCTTCAATATCTGACTTTGTCATGTGTAAAGCTGCGGCAACTTTTTCGGACCTCGGAATCTTTTCTAAACCACTGAAAGGCATTTGATCAAGAATAGGTATCCCAAGCAGCTGGGAAAATTCTTCTAATGTGGGCACCAACTGATAATCGGGGAATGTGAAGCAATGATGTTCAGGATCGAAGAACTGGAATAGGACTCTCATCATATCTTCTTTGAAACCAGTGGTAACCAAATCGAGGAGAGAACCATGCTTTTTGACGAACTGAGCCTGATCAGGAAGTTCTGACACTAAATCCTTGAGTTGAGGAGAGATGACTACAAAATTTATCCGGATAGTCTTCCTAGGAGCCATAGCCTTACAAAATAGAGCCAAGTTAAATCCCTAAGTCCTCGAAGTGATTAGTGCAATGTCATAATGTTATGATGTTATGATGTTATGATGTTATGATGTTATGATATTATGATATTAAACAAATAACAAGCATAAGCAAGTCATACAACAATCATTCCTAGGTTTTAAGGCTTGCATGAGTTCCATAGGTAAGTACCCTCCCCACTGAAGTTTGGTGGGTTCAACCTGTCTTAGAATAGTAACCGGGTTCTAGAAGGATCTCAAATCATTGACCTTTCCTTAAGTCCACTTCAGTGCAACACCAAGTGGTTGACCGAAGCTTCCCTAAAGTCCAATCTCAAAGAGTGTAGTATCGAGTCTCAACCAACTCCAGTCGGAACCGAAGCCAGTTATCTCACTACTTTCTAATGGCCAGGATGAGTCAATTAGGGTTCTAAAGGTCTGGTTAATGCTTTTATGACACCACGCGAATGCCAAATATTTCCTCAACTAACATGAGGAACATCAGGACATCCAAAGTGCCACATTAACCGTAGCCATCATTTTGACCATTCCAGTATACGCCGGACAGCCGCGATGATCTCTTGCTACTTACCTAAGGTACACTAGATCCGGGTGTAGGATCTTTCACTCAAGCATAACATACCCAAGCAATCCCTTAAAATAAATCAGACAAATTGAATAAGTGATCTTGTTTTTAAGGTAACCTCTCTTTTTAAATATTCCCCAGCAGAGTCGCCAGTTCTGTCATACGGTGAACTGGACTTTTTTGTGGTTTTTAATCGCAATGTCGCGGTTAGCAAGAGTCGCCACCGACTTTTCTTTTATCCAATAAGGAAAGGTGGAAAAGAACAGGAAAGACCTTAATTTAGATTTTGGGTTCGGGAGGTACATTATACAAAGGGAAGGTGTTAGCACCCTTTGTATCCATGGTTATCCATGGGCTCTTAATTGCTCGATCACTTATATTATTTTTGTCTGAAAAAAAAGTGTTTGTGAATTGTTTAGAAAAATTGTTTTGAAAAGAGAATTTAACTTTGTAATGATTCTTGTATGAATGTATACAAAGTGATTATCTCGTTTAGTTTTGAAAATTGTTTAGAAAAATATAACTCGGTAATGATTCTAGTATGAATGTATACCAAGTGGTGATTTTCTGAAGGTATTTTGAAAGGTGTGAGGTGTGAAAAAATGTTTTAGGTTGTGAGCCAGCAATTAAGAGTTATACCGACCCAAGGTCTTTATGAGTATTTCCTATCCTTATGAGGGTAAAACTGTCCTTATTATTGAGAAATAAGTAGTTTTATCCTTTGGATGTAAAAGGGTCATCGTAGGGTCATCGATTGGTCATTGAAGGCAACAGTTACGAGGATACCTTAGCATTCGAAGGGACTATCATCTTTAAACCGTAGGCAACATCGGAGGGTCATCGAGGGACAAAGTTGTATATTCGAAGGCAACATCCGAGGGACTATAATTTATTTTATGATGATTTAACCGAAGGGTCTTTGCTAAGGGTATCCCCACGTTCGCGGGACATGACCGTAATATCGTAATCGTAAGGCAACAAAGAGAGGTCCAAGATCACTTATTCAAAGGCAAAGTTTTACAATTAATTATATAATTAGGATGAAACTCCACATTAAAATTATTAAAAATAATATATTAAAAAATTAATACATTAGAAATTAATACATTAAAAATTAATTTAGGGTGAAACTCCACAAGGGTATCCCACAAATAAAGTGGAATACCTAGCCAATAACCTTTTCCTGGGATATGTGAACCTTTACGAAACTCAAAAAAAAAAAAAAACATGTCAGAACACCAAATCAGGGTGCAATCGAAGATTACACCGGAGAAATATCACAACAATAAATAGGATAGGATGAATAATGCATGGCTATGATAAAACATAAAAAAAAAAGAATAGAAAAGTCAGCTACTGTCTCGTTCGCCTCTGCCTTGCCTAGCGAAGGTCAGGCGAACGGCCACGGATTTTGAATTTTGAGAAAAAACAGCCCCATGTTAGGAACCTTGAACTTTATGGCATTTTATCACAGGAACAGCATGGTCAAACATTCAGGGTATTCAGGCATATTTAAATTCACATACGAAAGCAAATTATATATCAACATTTAATCATGATGCATTATATGTGTAGATATGGCCAATTGAAAGTATAAACAATAGAGATACGCAAACCTGTTTGCCAATTCAAGGTTGAAGGGATTGACCACTTGTGGTATCGGAATGAGTTAGGCGGCGGGAATTGGGCGGCGATGGCTTCGGGGCGGATGAGCTGCCTTCAGGGTTTCTTTATTCTGAATTCTCCGGGTTGGCAGGGTTCCTATGCCAAAGTTTCTATCCGTCCTTCTCTGTTCTCTCTCTTTCTTTTTCCTCAAGGTTTTGTTCCAAGGAAACCTCAGAGTGTTTTGCTTCTCTTCCTTCTTTCTCCAGTGAATCTCCCAGTGTAAACTCCAAGTCCAACTCCAAGTCTGAAACTTCAGTATTTATAGACTAATTTCGTGGGTAATGGGCTTGGAATGAGTGAGACCCAAGTCCAAAATAATTTGTTATATTTTATTTATATATTTATTTTAATTATTTAATTAATTAATTAATTAATTAATTAATTAATTAAATTTTTTTTTCTTTTTCTTTTTCTTTTTTTTTTTTTTTTTTTTTTTTTTTCGTTTTTTTTTTTTTTCTTTCTTTTTTTTTTCTTTTTTTTTTTTTTTTTTTTCCAGGAAAAATGATGGGTAAATTTTGGGGTATGACAGTAAGAATAAAACTACTGGGGAAAGCCAAAATAGGATTTACAACTACCAGTTACTGGGCAGAAGACCAAAGGGAGAGAATATCCATCATTGGTTAAAGTGAACATATCAAGGATAAACTCAAAGGAAAGGAAATCCATCATCGATTAATGAAGCTAGCGGAAATATACCCGAATGTATCGCACGCCCGAACATACAACAGAGTCGCCATTGAACTTTATTTATCCCCAGAGGGATGGGAAAATATCGATAAAACCCGGGGGAAAGAGATATATTGGGTAAGGAAGTCGGTTATGCAAGGGGAAGGTATTAGCACCCCAAACATCCATGGTACTCCATGGGAACCGTTTAGATTGTTCTCGCTCGAATATGTGTTAGCTAAGGATTACTCGCAAACGAATAAGGGAAAGGAAGGAAATAGATAGAATGATAGGTGAGGATTGGGGCCCTCATGCCTACGTATCCTCATAATGCAATGAGGAATTCAGAGCTCCGTAGTTCAGAGAACTAATGGTGGGAGATAAAAAGAAGAGTGATCAAAGTATGGTTTGAACCAAAGAATATGTATATCACATGAAGTGAGTGAAGGTAGGTTATGAATGTATCATGGAAATGAATGGAGTGAAGTGACCGAAGTCACAGAATAGAGTATCCGGTGATAAGTGACTGAAGAAGTATTGTTTGAAATCAAAAGTTAAAGTATCTTGGAATCCATAGGAGAAATGGAATTTGTACCATAGAGGGAAAGGTGGCATGAACCACAAGTGAGAGTCTAAGACATGGTATCACTATATGGTTGGCCGAAAAAGAAGGAATTAAGTGTTCGACTGCATAGCGCGAACAACTCTAGGTGCAAAAGCGGACTATTCATTAGGCGTCCTAAAAGGGTATATATGGAATTCCAAAGAGAGTGTATCTCAATGTCAAAGGTGAAATATGTCACTAGGTGAGCGATTCATGATCGAAGGTAGATAGTGAATTGTGAAAGATAAGGATGGTGCCCTAAGGCGAATGAGGGATAATTAGAAGTATGCTCGCCAAGGATTCGCATCCTCGTGCCTACGTATTCTCATTATGTAATGAGAAAATCAGAGCAATCCTAGTTCGGAACTACGAAAAGAAAGAGAAAGGGAGATATACAGTGATGAAGATTATAACTTGCACCAACAGAATGGTATCGAGGGAGCTTACGAAGATAACTGGCTTCGAACTCAAGAGTAAAACTGGTATGAACCAACATGTGAGGGCTTACAACATCGTATTGGAATAACCGAAAAAAGAATGAATTAAGTGTTCGACTGCATAGCGCGAACAACTATTGGTTCACAAGGCGGACTGTTCATTAAGCATCCTAAAAGGATGAGAATGAGACCCACAAGAAGGTATTGTTGGGTGCAAGGGAGAATGTATCACTTGTCGGGGAACAAACAGTTTGAGATCAAAGAGGAGAAGAATTATCTTGAATCCATGAAGGAATAAACTCTGAACCGAAGAGCAAAGGTAAACCAACAAGTGAGAGCCCGAGGCATGGTATCACTGTAGTGGAATAACCAAAAACAAATGAATTAAGTGTTCGACTGCATAGCGCGAACAACTCTCGATCCACAAGACGGTCTGTTCATTAAGCGTCCTAAAAGGATGGGAATGGAATCCAAGGAACAATGATATCTGATCTCAAAAGGATGGTACTGATTGAATGAATGAAGAATGATTGATTAATAAATAGGGTAGCTCGCGAAGAAACCGAGTTCTCCTGCCTACGTACCCTCATTGTGAAATGAGGAAATCAGAGCTTTCGTAGTTCAGCCCACTAGGCTGAAAAGAGATTGATTAGAGGCAAGAAGAAATGGATGATTGAGATTGAAATGATTTGAATGGAATGATTGAGAATGAATAGTGGATAGACTTGATAGTTATTGGATGAGAATCACACTAAAGTCTATGGGTAAAGGTGGATACGATAAGCAACAAGCCAAACGTCTCGCACCCAAAGATATCCATAATGAGTGTAGGAAAGCTCCAGTCTCATTCCTTCTTTACCACTTAAGGCTCGTGGCATATAACTCTCATCTTAAACTTCAAGAGAAGAGAGAAGAGTCTTTGTAGTTGTTTCTTGCATGATGATGAAAACCGTATCAATTGTTAGATTCGAATTGCACTAAAGTCTATGAATGGAGGTGAATACGATGAGCGTTGGGTCATACGTCTCATACTCAAAGATACTTAGAATGGGGGTAGGAATACTCCAGTCCCACTCCTTCTCCATTACTTAAGGCTCGTATCGTACAACTTGATTCATGATTGATAAGTTGTTGATGTAGTCCTTGTTTTTGTAGATAGACTTATTAATTGTATAGTTAGAATTGTGCTAAAGTCTATGAATAGAGGTGAATACGATGAGCGCTGGGTCATACGTCCCATACCCAAAGATACTCAGAATGGGGGTAGGAATACTCCAGTCCCACTCCTTCTCTATTACTTAAGGCTCGTGTCACACTCTTCTAACTTTGAATTAACAAGTGTTGAAGACGCCACCTTTGATGTGCTTGAATAATCCGCTGCTTGATATAATCGAGGATGCATTGATTGAAGATCTTGAATTGAGGCCTTGAGCTCCACGGCGCGAAAGAAAAGTCCTACTAAGTTACCAAGGTGGTCACTTAATTAGATTGTGGAATTATACAAGTTCAAAGGATTTAATTAATCAAAATTGCTTTTGATCAATTTAATCGGGGGTTTGGATTTAGTTTTATGGGGAACTATGTTTGGATCTAATTTGAAATTAGTAATTGTTAGAAACTAACCTAAGGGAGCATGCATTAGAAATTGGTTGAACATTCTAAGTTAGATTAGAGATCCTAAGGGAGCATGTCAAAGTATTGATTAAAATCAAGAATAAAATTCTATGTTAAGTCCTAAACATCGATTGAATTCTAATCCTAAGGGGAACATGCAATTTCAACACAAAATACCAAAATATGGTCCATAAGGGCAAAATGGTCATTACCAAAATAGGCCAAATTATAACCATGGTTTAAAATTGAGAAATTAGCCTAATGTTAAAAAAAATGAGGGAATCCTAAATTTAATCAACCCTAAGTGTCTCTAATTAAAATCTCATTCTAAGTCCTAATTCTAATAAAATGTCCTAACTAAATTTTAACAATTCTAAAAATATGAATTAAATCTAATTATTCTAAAAGGGGATTAATTTCTAATTATTCTAATAGGAGTTAATCCTAATTATTCTGTTAAGGAATTAATTCTAATTATTCTAACAATTAATTTCCTAATTATCCTAATTTTCTAAGTATTCTAAAATTAACCTAATTGATCAAACAAAAAAGAAAAACAGTGGTGCAAACAACACTTTCTAATGGGTTGCAATCTGAGCCCAAAATAACTTTTTTTGTAAAAAACCAAATTCCAAAAAAAGAGGTAAATGGGACCAAAATGTCTGGGCTACGTTCAGGCCCATTGATCCTTAAATCAAATCTAGGGGGTGTAGGCAACAAGTGAACGGTGCAGCTGAGCAAAACACGCTTAATGGGCCCAGAGAAGCCCAATCTCAAACTCTCACAACCACGAGGGGTGCATTCAGTATCTCTACAGGTGTGGATAGCGCTTAGCTATGGGCTTGGTTAATTCTGAGCCCAACTCTCACTAAACCCAAGGGGTGCACTCAATGAACTAAGGTGCGAATAGCCAAATACCATAGGCCACGCCATCTCTGTGCTTAAACTCACTCAAATGAAATGCGCGAATTCCTTCATTCTCTCTTCTGTTCAACATACCGGCGGCCATCGCCGACGCCGGTACCATCTCCACCCTCACCAACGCCGGTACCATCTCCACCCTCACCAACGCCATTAAGTCAAAACCTACCAACATACTAACTAAGCTCAAGGCAATGGAGTCAAACGATATGCGAAGAATCCATGGAATCGCCCTCAGTCACAAAGAACCCTAACCTATTCAACAATCAATTAAACACTCCTCACTGCAAATTAACACCTAATGCAATATGATTTTTGATCCTCCGCCTAAATTCCAGGTAACGGTGTGCTCAGAACAAGAAAGCGAAAATAAACGGTAAACGACATACCAGAGAAGATGATCAGAGAAGTTTCCCGGTGAGTTTCCTGCTTGCAGTTCTTCCTTCTTCTTCCTTTCGTTGTCTCCTTTTTCTTCTAAAGCTCGAAAACAGAGTGTAGTGGTTTAGCTCTAGGTGAATTGAAGCTTCAATGGCATTTTTTGAGAGAGAGAATGAGAGCTTTGGTGAGGGTGAGAGAGTTTGCAGAGAAATGGCTCTGAATTCGCAGGGTTCAAAACTGTCCAAAAATGAGAATGATGAAGTGTTTATATAGGATTTAGGCTTGGGATTATTTTTGGATTGGGATTAGGATATGAGTTATTTAATTAGGTTTGAAGTTAGTTGATTTGGACTCACTGAGTTAACAGATAACTCAGTTGTTTATTGGATCAAAACTCAGTTAATTATGTCCACTTAAGTTGGTTAATGCATTTCTGTAGCAGTTAATTAGTAACCTGTTAATTGTTGATGAGGGCACTGTTATTATTGTTATTGGATGTCAATGTTAAAATATATGTTAAAGCTAACTTCTTTTTTTTACTTGCAGTTATGAATGAACTGCTGAGTTGATGCAGATGAATTGGTGTGTGCGGTTGGCTGATCGATACTGCCGTTGAAAAGACCTGACTCTTTTTTATAGGAATAGTAGTGTTGCGGTTGATTAACCTTGTAAAGATACCACCCAAAGTCTCAATACCCAGAGAGAGGGGTGTTACATCCAAAATCAGTAGCTCTTTAACATCTCCACGTAGGATACCAACCTAGAGTGCTGCTCCCATTGCAACTGCCTCATCAGGATTTACTCCTTTACTGGGAGGCTTTCCAAATATCGTTGAAACCACCTCTTGGACTTTAGGCACACGGGCCATCCCTCCAACAAGAAGAACCTCGTCAATATCCTTGACAGATATGTTTGCATCATTCAAACAACTTTGATATGGAGCCCTAGTTCTTTCAATCAAGTTATTTACTAGAGCTTCAAACTTAGATCTAGTCACTGTGATGTTCAGATGCTTAGCACCAGATGCATCAGCAGTGATGAAAGGCAAGTTTATCTTTGTCTGAGATGTTGAAGACAGTTCTATCTTAGCTTTCTCAGTAGCTTCGCGAAGCCTTTGCAAGGCAAGCCTATCCTTAGAAAGGTCAATACTCTCAGTCCTCTTGAATTCACTCGCCAAAAACTCCAATAAGGCATTATCAAAGTCCTCTCCTCCCAAGAAAGTGTCACCATTTGTTGCTTTCACCTCAAAAACATCATTAGAAATTTCTAAGATGGAAACATCAAATGTTCCACCACCAAGGTCAAAAACAGCAACGAGACCCTCCTTGTTGTTCATCCCATATGAAAGTGCGACAGCAATGGGCTCATTGATGATTCTTTGCACATCAATACCTGCAATTCTACCAGCGTCTTTTGTTGCCTGCCTTTGAGCATCATTGAAGTAAGCTGGAACAGTAACTACTCCCTTAGAAACTGTCTTTCCAAGATAAGATTCTGCAGTTTCCTTCATCTTGGTGAGAACAAAGGCAGCAATTTGGCTAGGGGAATATTGTTGTCCATTAGCTTCAACCCATGCATCTCCATTGGGAGCCTTAACAATCTTGAATGGAACCATTTTCATCTATTTTTGGGTTTGTGCATCATCAAAGCGCCTACCAATCAGACGCTTGATACCAACTAGAGTGTTTGTTGGGTTAGTTACAGCTTGACGCTTGGCTGGTGTACCTACAAGCAGCTCCCCTTTTTGGTTGAAAGCAACCACGGATGGTGTAGTTCGTGCACCTTCAGAATTCTCAATGACTTTTGGATTCTTTCCCTCCATAACAGAAACACATGAATTAGTTGTACCCAAATCAATACCAATGACATCATTTCCAGTAGGCCTTGAACTGAATGACCGAGACAAACTTGACCAACTGTGACTAACATATACAGGCTTAGTACTGTCGTTTGTTAACGAACGAAAGGCGGAGTAGGACGAAGAAGCAACATCTCGGCGGTGAAAAGAGCGGAGCAAGACGGTGGCAGCAATCATGGCCAGAAGAGGATGCTTGCAAGAATCAACTGATTTTTTGATGGATGTGGTCAAATGGCATTGGATTGGTAACATGTTGCAGGTGATATTCTCTACACCCCACTGTCACTACTGTATAGCTCTATTCCTGTTAAATTGCCTAACTGCTTCAGCTGGCCTAATGGTGAGCAGGAACATTGCAGGAAACAAAGGGCTTTTGGTGGTTGCAGTCATGCTGCATGTGGTATTTCAATGCACTTATCATGGCAATTTCCAATTGGGTTGATGGTTTATTTGTTGTTCAACTAGACCATGGTAACAAGAACTTATACATCATCATTTTCCTCTGCATTTTCTGTTTGGCATGTTAAGTAGCAGCTGGTCAAAACTTAACAGGATCTTGCAAAGCACAAGTGGTTGGCCTTCACATATTGAACCATCACCCTGTTTCCATTGGTTAGCAGTTCAATCTCTATTGCAACTTGGAATAGTTTTTGCATTTTCTTGGTTTTATGTAGCATAAATACAGTTTGCTTCATGAGATATCATGATGAGGTCTTGTTTGGCACAATGAACAGCCTATGGCAGACCTTGCAAACTATAGGTTGCAGCAAGTGCATGTATACCAGCTCTATTTGTTACATGTTGTGTGGTGTTGGATTATGTTCACACTGATTTTGCTGCAGGGAAATCCAATGATCATGGTTTGGCTTCAACCTTCATGAAGCTAACTGGTTTTTTTGGTTGGGTTATTTACAGGCTGATGGTGTGCTGATTCAATGCCATTCCATGTTGAGCTTGTGGCAGCAGTTTGGTAACAGATATGGCGCAATGCAGGTAGCATCCATTTGCAATGGATATGGATGACCATTGTTGTTGTGTTTTACAGCAGGTCATGAGGGGTTGCAAGGTTACAGTCAAGTCCACCAGCCTGATGCTTAAAGCTGAGGCCAAATCTCATGACATGTGGTGTGAAGGCAAATCTCATGGTTCTTAATCAACATCTCATGGTTCATAAGGATCATGGATAGTTTGTGGTAAGGCTTTGTTCAATGAGCTTTAGTTCACATAGCATCACATGGCCCATTTCCTTTGCTGGAATCATGACTTTGGTTGATTATGGCCTGCTGCTTAGGTGTGCATTGGCTGCTCTTGTAGGCATGGCAAAAACATGGTGGTGGAGGATAGCTTGCAAATGAAGCATTCATGATGGAAGTAAACATGAGTAATGGAGTGATGGATCAAGGTTTAGGATGGAAGATTTAGGATTTTAGGATGTAAAGAGGTTGAGTTGACTTTGGTCAAAGTTGACCAAAAAGTCAACTGTTGACCAAAGTCAACAAATGGTCAAAATTGGCATTTTCTTTGTATTTTCTTTATGCCTTCTTTGTAAATGGATATTCGATGGACAATTATGGATAGAATTAGGGTTTAATGGATTATGGTTGACTTCGGTCAAAGTTAACCAAAAAGTAAAATGTTGACCAAAGTCAACAGTTGGTCAAAAATGTCCAATCTTTGTGTTTTCTTGTATGGACTCACGTGTAATGGTTTAAAATGGATGGACTGGATTAGAATGGTTTTGAAAACTAACTGACATTGGTTTCACAAATGGCTTGAATGTTGACTTTTGCAATAACTTGACTGATAGTGTATATGAACAAAATCAAGGAATGGGATCACAAGACTAGGGTTATCCACAAAACAATGGTATGACCAACAAATGGTTTAAAACAAAGATGTTTCCACCACCAAATAAATGGTACCACAAACTTTGAATTAAGACCAAGACTTCCAGCTAGGTCAAGCAACTTGACAATGAACACATAATCAAACCACCAAATTCCCTTGATTGCCATCACTTGATTAGGACTTTTGGAGGCCAAGATGGGGCCCGAGGAAACTCCAAATCCTACCTTGAGAAATTAGGGTTTTGGATCTCCCTGTTGCTTAGTCACCACTTTGTTGAGGTCAAGCACTTACCAGCATCATTAGGGTTTCACATCCCCCATGCTAAGGTGATGGAATAGCCCTGCCTTTAGATCTTGATATTTGTGTAAACCCCTGGCTTGTTGAGCCCATGCCTCTTTTGAATTCATGAGGAATGATGCATGTGGATGAATTATGGATGTATGCAAGTCATATCTTGACCAACTGATTTGATACATAGGTGGAAAAGGGAAGGCAAATTTAGGGGTACTACAGTTAAGATGAACATATCAAGGATAAACTTGCCTGGGGATGTTTAAGGAGGATATCCGTCATCGGTTAGGATGAACATATCAAGGATAAACCGCTTGAACAAAGTAGGAATTATATCTATCGAATGCTGGATAGAATACCAGAAAGAGAATATCCGTCACCGGTTAGGATGAACATATCAAGGATAGACTCCGAAGGGAGGAATATGAATTATATCTATCAGTTACTGGATAGAATACTGAGAAGATAATATCCATCATCGGTTAGGATGAACATATCAAGGACAAACTCTGCAAAGGGGAGAAAAGCAGGATTTACAACTACCAGTTGTTGGGCAGAAGACCGCAAAGAGAAGGAAACCCGTCATCGATTAGGATGAACATATCAAAGATTAACTCTATGGGGAATGAAATAGGGATTACAACTACCTTTTTATTGGGTAGAAAACCACAAAGGAGAGAATGTTCGTCACTGGTTAAGATGAACATATCAAGGACAAACTCAAAGCAGGGGAAGAAAATATATGTCATCGGTTAGGATGAACATATCAAGGATATTCTTCCTGGGAAACTTGAAAAGGAATCCACTGGGGAGAAAAGGGGTTACTCTTGTCGGGTATTGGACTGAGGTAAAAAACTACAAACTAAGAAGAATATTACCAGTCACTAGGTAATAGACTCTTAGAGGACCAAAGGCATATATCTAGGGAAGATCTAGAAAGAAACGGTCAATCAAGACTCAACCTAATAAGGATATAACTTAAGGGGAGTGGTTCCATCCAGGTAGTCGAATGGGGAGGAAACTGAAATAATCATCCACGAGGAAATAACTCAGTGGGGAATTAGGAGAAAGATTAAAGTCTTTCTGCTTAAGGGGTTGACACTCTACAATAAAAGGAGGACAGACACACCGAATCTGTATGGGGGATAAAGTACCACCATGGCAGAGAGTCAAAATAACAATGAATCACAAGGTGTAATAATGTAATAATGAAGTTATATGGTGCATGCGTATATGTATATGTGATGATCATGCTGACAAAACGATCGCAAAGGATACAACTGTCGCTGATTTGAATCATCAATACAATTCTTGGCCAATCCACACAAGAGGGAAATAATTGCTGGAGAAGAGATCGAACACCTCGAAGGCTTGACCCTGGCTGGGGAAGAAAGGAGAGGATTCACTGAGGAAACTACTATCAACTCTGTAGGGGATTTTAGGTCAACACCATATCACATGGGAGACAACCCTGCAGGGGGATGGATAGAAACAGATGCTCAGAAACTCTGACTGGGGATGAATCTGATGGCGACTTGCGGCGGAACGAAATTCTGCCGAAACCATGCAAATTGCTACAATAAAGTGCCTACAACCCGAGGGAGGACAACAAACACAACTAGGGGATGACGACGAACTCGTCTTGGGAAACCAACAAACATCGGATACAAAAAAGATGTTGGGGATGAAACATGGATCACTCCAACTTCTTGGGGAGAACCAATAATGCTCCATATTTAGGGCTTACTGCTTTCAAACCGATGTTGATATTCCTCTTGAATGAAATCGATTGCTTAAAATAACTGCTTTTATATATTTAAGAAAACATGATTTTTGTTTTAAAATTTTTAATTTCAAAATGATCATAATAAAATTTAAATCTATTTGGCTGAATTAAACAAGAGCATAAACAATTGGATAAAAGCTAAACTATATTTAATAGAAGGGTAGTCTGTAAATGACAAGACTCCATAGATCTTTACAAAAGTTGAAAAATGGTAATTTACATGGAAAAGGGCTACATTGAATACAATGATCACTAATCCTTCTACCAACTCTTGATATCCACTGTGCTTTTGGAGACTGGTGGAGATAGTGAACCGAAATCTGACGATGTGCTCAAGACAAGTCTTCAAAACTGGAGATCAAGGTTGATTTGATTTTGTTAAGTTAAGATCATTGGATTTAGGGGATTGATGAAATATACATTCCATCTCCTAAAATGAATGAATGATCTTAATTTGGTAAAAGTCCTCCTTTGTCCAATTTGAGTTTGATCCATTTCCCCTCCCTCTTCATCTCATTCCCCTTCTTTTTGCATTCATATCATGGACCTATGATATCTCTATATCCAAAGGCTAGTTGATTGCAAAATCAACATAAGTATGGATGAGATTAGACCTCCACTTTTGCATATTCTTTTTGTGTGTGGTATGTTTCATGAGCATAATTCATCATACTATGTCTTTAACATGCATTAACACCAAAATTCTATTGCCCGATGATACCTTCAGGTTGACTTACACTGCAGCCATAGAGCTCCAGATGCTCATTTGCTGCAATGGCTTCGATGATTTTCTTTATTCCAGTGGCTGTTGTAAAATTTGTTGAGCCACCGACAGCCGTGTCTATGAGTTACTTAGTTTTCATTCTAAGGCCATTCACAAAATTTTGCATTTGTTCAGTTGCATCCATGTTATGAGTAGGACATGCAACCAACAATCGCTTGAACCTCTTGTAAGCGTCTCCGAGTGACTCTCCTTCCTTCTGTTTGAAATTAACTATGTCATATCTCTTACGGATATAAACAGAGGCAGGGAAGTACTCATTCAAAAATGTTGTCTACATTTGTTGCCAAGCGGTAATGCTTCCCACGGGTAAAGAGTAAAACCACTATTCGGCATCTTCCAATAATGTGAACAGAAACATCACTAACTTTTTAGCTTCTTCTGAGTGTCCCTCAATTTTCAACGATGTCGTCATGGTCAGAAATCTTTGTAAATGCTTGTTGGCATCTTCATTGATTTTTCCGGAGAACGGTCTCCTTTCGAGTTGACGAATCATTGATGGGTGTAGCTGGAAATGATCAACATTCACCGGTTGGTTTACTATTCTTAACCTTCCAGTCGGAGCATTTGCACCTTCATAGTCACCCAGAAGTCTTTCCACGGGAGGTGGAGCTTCAACCATCGTTTCAGATACGGTGTCGGAGTCTTCCGAATGAACGGAAGCAACTTCTTCTTTTTAAGACTCAGAAATAATGAGGGTCGCTTCTGATAGTTCCAGTCTAGCTTTTCGGCGTCTTGCACGCAATAATCTTTCTAGTTCTGCGTCAAAAAGAAATTTAGTTGAGGCCTTACCTCGCATACAAAGATTAGATAATTATTAGAATTTATGAAACGAAACAATAGTACAGAGAAATAAAATTTTGGTTGTAGAGCAACAAAATTTCAACTGAATTATTATTCACTTATACTTTGGCAGTCCCCGGCAACGACACCAAAAACTTGATCGGTAAAATAGCAAGTGTACTATTTGCACCGATGTAGAAATAAAATGGGAGTTATCCTGAGTATCGATCTCGAGGACTGCGGATTAAGTACGAGCCTTTACAATAATTCCATTAAACAAAAGATCAAAGGGGGTTTGTTGATTGTTTTCGAAATGATAATTACTAGAATAAATTACACAAACTGTATAAAAATCTTTTAATCGAAATAAGAAAGCATGCTAGGGCAAGATGTATGAATTGCTTTGTACTACACTACTTCCATATTATATAATATTTACGTTATAATTATTCAACGCCGATTCTCAAGAATTGTTTTCTCTAATTCCTTAGCTGAAAACCATTAACAGTCATTGTCCATCTTAATTCCTTAGCTATTCAAAATGACGTTAAGAAATACGCAATTATAACAAGAATTTACGGCTACTACAGTTTGATCCTTATTCTTAAGCGATTATACCGAAGTATTATTATACAAAAAGCGATAAGGTGGTCTGTCCGACCTAAACCCTAACCATAGATCAAAATTCTATTTGTCCGATAGAAAAACGCATTAAGAACTTTGTATAATAATTTGAATTAAGAACAATGTTGATGATCATAAAAACATAGAAATATTGTTCATACATAAGCAACTCAGGGACACCCCACTAGCATTTGGGGGTTTAGCTTCTCATAGTATTCAAAGAAAGCAAATTACAAAATAGAGACATTACAATTCTTTGGTGATGAAGGTTGCTTTTCAATCTCTTCCGATCTTGAAAATCTTTTCTTCTCTAAACCCCTTGAAAGCTCTTGGCTCTTTTCTGTCTATTCTTCGTACCATCAAAAAGTCTTTTTTCTCTTCACCAATAGCAGACTAAATAGTTCCAAATAATCCAAAAGCATCGTGAAATACCAAGACTGCCCTCCGGAATTACCACGAGACTGGAAAGATAAAAATCAGTAAAATGAGCGAATTGGCCAACACGGGCCGTGTTAGCTGACACGGGCGCCCGTGTTGGCTCCCTCTTTACTCTTTTCACTCAGACTTTGTTGACACGGGCCGTGTCAGCTGACACGGGCACCCGTGTCAGCCCCCTATTTTCTGCTGGTTTGCTTTCAACTTCTGCACAGGCTGACACGGGCCGTGTCAGCTGACACGAGCACCCGTGTCAGCCCCATGTTTTCTGCTTTCTTGCTTCCAACTTCTGCACAGGCCGACACGGGTCGTGTCAGCCCCCTGTTTTACGCATATTTCGCTTTGCAAACCATTTTTGACTCCCATTCTTTCCTTACGCATCTTTCGGGCTTATTGTTGGACCTGGAAACCAAATAGAACTACCACGGACACGCATAAAATGCGACAAAAAGAGATGAACTACTAATACAACATAAAACAAGAATGGAATTATGAAATGCGATAAAACTTAGGAAATCAACTAAAAGAAAGAACAAAGTGTTACCGATTCTTGAATATTCATGTTGGATGGATGATGAAAACTAAGTGCAAATGGTAACCGATCACCCGACCTCAAATAGTTGTGACTTCTACATAAGTCCAATTACGATTGCTTAACATAACGCAAAATTTTTGACACAAAAGGCATATCATTCTAGTTAGTGAGATTGTAAGTCTCCCCTCTTTCATGGTATTATATGGAAACTTGACCTTTTTTCCTTCCTTTGGAAGATGTATTGGTTCAAGGATCCATGCTTGTGATAAGTGGGTTGAGTATTCTCCAAAGAATGACTTAAAGCGAAATCAATACTAACTCCTAACTCATTAACAACTAACATTTAATTCACAATCATTTACTTTTAATGCACTTTATTTTTCAAGCCTTATTCATTTGCCATTATTCATACCGTAAGACCCCAATTTTGACCCTAAGATCCCTCATGCAATTTCATCATATGCATTGGGATCATACCTTGGCATCCTCCTTACCCCTCTTTCATTGAGTTTGTTTTGGGAGAGATCACCAAGCCCCATGTGATTGTACCGTACTTGTATATTATTATTTTACTAACCAAAATACAAAAACATGTCTTTGCATTTGCCTAACTCTTTTGTAGGTAGGGCATGATCACTATTGATTCATCAAGTTCATATCTAGGGTTTGAGACCCTCATGACAAAGAGCACAACTATGAATTGATCCAAGAATGGTTATGAGCATCATATATGAGTTCCATTGATTCCTACATGATATATTGATCAAGTTTTCTTCAAGAGTTTGAGGGTGATTTGCCTTGGAAACCCTAGTTTGACTAGGTATCTTGAGTAACTTCTCCAATAAGCTATCTCACCAATTGATAAAAATTCTCAAGGGACACTTCAAAATTCATCATCTTATGCATATATGATCTACCATGAGCCAAGAAAGTCAAAATAATTGAAGGTTAGCAAGTTGGTTGATGGTGGTTGGCCAAATAAATTCATCTGACCAAAACAGTTTTCACCATATGAAAATGATTCCAAGATCAAAGTTACTCTAAATGACATTACAAACAACTTTCATGTTGATACCTAGAGCTAGTTTTGCTTGTAAAATCATTTTCTATGTTGAAACATTATAAGTCATTTTGTCTAAACCCTAATTTAAAAGTTAACTTCCCAAGGTCATAACTTGCTCAATTTTTATGAGATGAAAGATTTCCAAGTTGCACAATCAAATTATTGATGTATAGTTCAACTTTGATGTTTGGAGTGAGATCAAATTCAACTTTTATGAGCATGTGATATGAGGTTACATTATAGGTCATTTGTGACCTATGTCATTGAACATGTGATTTTTCCAAACTTCAAAAATGCATAACTCTATCATTCTAAATCCAAATGACATGAAATTGGTGACCATGTTGAAGGCCTTTGAAAGAGATACAACATTTATGAAGACACGTTTCTCATTTGATGCTCACATAAAAAGTTAAGCAAGATGGAATATTGAGATATATGGCTTGACACTTAGAAAAAATTTCAACATGTTGAAATTTCCAAACTTCCACCTCAAAATTCTCCATGTTTCAAGCTCCAAATGAAAAAGTGTTGAACATGAAAGTTGTTTCTCTTGATCTAAACTTTCCAAAGAGTCCAATTTCATCCATTTTGGACAAGATTTGAATGGGTTGCGCATGGCTTGAACATTGCATCATCATTTGGCAAAAATCAAACTTCAAGCTTACATGTACAATTGCCTAGCACTCCAATTTGATTTTAGACTTGTTCACACTAAATTATGGATCAAATGGAATGATCTCATGGGCCTGTACACACCCATGCACACATGCATCACTCATTGCCAATTTTGGAAACTCATTTGTAAGGTGAAAATATCATGTGATTCAGCTATAAATAGAGCACCATATGCTCAGAATTGAGGACTCCTTCGCGCTAGCTTTGATCCCAAACACCAAACCCTTCCATTTGAGAGGATAATCCTGAGAATTTCCTTTGGAAATTGAGTTTGAATCTCACTGTTTTGAGATTCAAAGCTCCAGGGATCCAAGACCTTTTGTGCATTCTAATCTACTTC
Source organism: Lathyrus oleraceus (assembly GCF_024323335.1). Classification (NCBI taxonomy): domain Eukaryota; kingdom Viridiplantae; phylum Streptophyta; class Magnoliopsida; order Fabales; family Fabaceae; genus Lathyrus; species Lathyrus oleraceus. The sequence goes on from NC_066585.1 coordinate 101,071,245, forward strand.
TGCAAGCATCCTAAGCAAGATCAAGCATGAGCAAAAGCAAGAACAAGTGAATCCAGACCTGCATTGAAGGTATTTTCCAGAAAATTTCATCTATTCGATTCTCTCTCAATTCCACTCAATTCTCTTGGATCTTTGGTTGTCTAAAGTCCTACCAATGTAGGCAAGAAGATTGAGTTGCTTAGAGGTTAAATCGAAGCAACTCAGTTGACACACCTCAAAATTCAACTCCTCATATCTTTCTATATACATGAAGTTAGTTAAAATTGAGGTCAGATTCGTGCTCTACGCTATTTTTTTCTTTTAGATCATGTCCTCCTTTTTCATTTTCTTGATGGTGATGAGTGAACTAGTTCGGCCAGGGTCACCAGAGAAGATGACCGGCCTTTGGACTTCGGCGATGCGCTGGAAGTGTTCAGAGCCATTGATCTGGTTTAAATTGTTTTAATCTCACGCGTTGGTTCTGATTACCATCCCTGTGGCGCATTGACTTAAGTCCACGGTGCAAAAGCGCGCTGAGGACCACTTGATCCGCCACCTCAATTAATGAGGGAGATCAAGTGGTCCACGTTTTTTTGTTATTTTCTGATTTTCTTTTATTCCTTTTATTTTCATTAATTCATATTAATTTCAATATTGATCCAAAAAATATGAGAGTTTCACCAAAAAATTTCAAATAATTTCCTCTTTCATATTCTGAATTAAAATTATTTTTCGGATCATTATTAATATTTTTCATGATTGAATTGATTTTGTGATTATTTTTAATTGTTTAAAAATACTTTTAAGTCTTTAAAAATTCTGAATTTTTTCTCCAAGGTCCTTTGACCTTGTTTGACCTATGATAAATCTCATGGCCATTTATTTGGTGTTTTGATGAGGTTTTAGGAATTTGATAAACCATATTTAATTTAAATGCCTTATTTTAGTATTTTTAATTTGAATAAATGCCAAATAATTTTGTTGACCAATTGTGATATCTTGTTTGAGTTTGACTCTTGTTGTTGGGCCTTGGTCAAGGTTGATTTGCCTTTGTCAAGTTAATATCATTGAATTTAGGGGATTGATGGAATGTACATTCCATCTCCCAAAATGAATGGATGATATTAATTTGATAAAAGTCCATCTTTGATCAATTTGAGTTTTGATCCATTCCCCCTCCCTCTTCATCTCATTCCCCTTCTATATGCATTCATCTCATTTGGTCTATGATATCTCAAAGTCCTAAAGCTAGTTGATTGAAAAATTAACATGAGTATGGATGAGATTATGCCATCTCTTTTGCATATCTCTTTTTGTGTGTGGTATGTTTCATGAGCATAGCCCATTATACTGTCTCAAACATGCATTAACACCAAAATTCTATTATCCGACCTCAAATAGTTATGACTTCTATATAAGTCCAATTACGATTGCTTAACATATATTCAAACCATACGTTGTTTAACATACACTCTTTTACTAACGTAACCATTTAGTAACTCACTTTTGACATTCATATGATATAATCTTATATCATAGTTTACGTCAAATGATAATAACAATATAATTGCTTTTAGTCTAGTTACATATGTCAACGTTTTAGTGTAATCAATACATTCTCGTTGACTATAACTTTGAGTTATTATTCTAGTCACAAATGCAAAAGTTTTAGTATAATCAATATCTTTTTGTTGACTATAGCTCTGACCTACTAATTTACCTTTTCTCCTTACCAAGTCTCTACATTCTCGTTGACTATAACTTTGAGTTATTATTCTAGTCACAAATGCAAAAGTTTTAGTATAATCAATATCTTTTTGTTGACTATAGCTCTGACCTACTAATTTACCTTTTCTCCTTACCAAGTCTCTTTGCTCAATAAACTTGTTTTTGAAAACCCATTTAATTCTAATGACATGTTTTTCTTTTGGTCATAACATAAGATCTCAAACTTCATTTCTTTGAAATTAATTTTGTTCTTCTTGCATTGCCATATCCAACCATCGTTTCTCATAACTTCACTCCGAACTTCGATCAACCATTAAAAATAATAAAATTAAGGAAATTTCATTTCTAAAAAATAATTTTAATCGGTTAAATATTTTTTGAAGTTACCATATATTCAATATTATTGAACATTATTTTGTACATTTTTTAAGAAAAATATATCCGACCTACCGGATTCGAACCAGTGACCTAAGGATTATCTGTTGAAACCAACTACAGTCCTCCGCTCTACCAACTGAGCTAAGGTCGGATGGTGTAAGAACTTCGGAGTTTTAAGTAAAATTGTAAATGTGGTAATAGTAAACTAAATAAAAAATACTCGAAAAATGAGTTTTATTGGGGTGAGAGAGGCTCGAACTCTCGACCTCAGGATCACTCAGTAGCTATGAGACCTACGCGCTAGCCAACTGCGCCACCACCCCAATTGATATTTGTTTTCGCATAAACTGGTTCATAAGGGCTGCAAGAGTGAGTAGAAAAATTATTAGTAATTACTGTGAGAACTGAAACAAACCTAATAGATCGCATCGTATTATTATTCCCTTGAAAACACACAAGCAAATTCGAACCCTAATTGCTAGGTTTCCGCCACAAATTGCCGCCATAACAATTTCAATCACTGCATCTAGATCTCAAATCCCACTGTACTACAACGCTATAATTCTATTTACTTTCAAAACGTTTTTTCGATTCCATTTCATACATCGATTACTGATTCTCTTTTCTTCTGTTTTAGGGTTTTTTGTGATTTCGCAATAGTACTATTTAGGGATCTTCATTGCTTTTTGAAACTGATTTCGGTACAGGTATATCCCAACCCACCAAATACTCTATGAACGAACTCTTTCATTTGCGATTTGATTAAATTTTTTGTTTTCAAAAGGGGAACTTAACCCTAACTCAGTAGCCTTAATGCTTATGCAGTACCTTAAAGTATGGTTCACTGTTTCCACAAGACCTAGGCCATGTTAAAGAGCATGAAATTCCATAGATTTTTTTCTTACTGGAATGGTATTATTATTATTGAGTTTCTTCCATAATAGTATATCTTGTATATGTATGGGGGAATTATTAGTTTTGAATATTTAGGTCAAAAAACATGAAACCTCCACCCTTTTGGAGGTGCTGACTTTTGTCAGAGTTCTTCCATGCTTTGGTGTTGAAATAGGCAGACTTAACAGAGTACATACCATTTTTAGAATTACCCCACAAGAGTCTATTTGGTTGATGTTGGTTAGAAGAATTTGAAGGATGTTTGGCAGGCCAAAGTACGCGCTGGATTCTCCATAGGCTTAATATTCATCCGCCTTTGGAAATGATTTTTTCTATCTTCTAGTACATGTCTGCCGAAGGACATTTCTAATTTGTCTTGATTCACAAGCATAAGCTGTTTGGTATAGGGTTGGGATACTAGGAAGTTCCCTAGCTTCCTCCTTAGTGTCCCTGCAAAAGATAATACTATTATCAATATCGACAACAATTAAGTTGGATATCTCAGAGGAGCCTGCCTTGCATTCCACGGATGACCTTCCTCCCTCGAGCCTCAACAACGAGACATGAAAATACTTCAGCATTAAATATATAAACTGGTACTCTATAGGAAACCTCTTTTTGGTAAAAAGGGGCAAGATCTTCCATTTAATAAAACAGAGAAAGAAACCGTATTTACTATTTACACCCTTCGTGATAAGATTATTCCAATTAGAAGGGAAATCTTTAGAAATGAGCAATTGTTTTATGAAGTTCCACTCAATCCAATGATAGACCCTAATTTAGTTCCAACAAAACCAGTATTGTTTTTCCTTTTTTCCTCTCGTGTATTAGCCCACAATACCAGGTAAAGTCAACTTTAGTCTATTAACAATGATTTTTGTAATAATCAGATCAAAGCATTAGCTTCCCAGTTATTTTGGTAGAAGAAAGCTGGCATGCCATCAGAACCAGGGGCTGTCAAAGGCTTCGTTTGTTTGATGGTGTGGTAAATCACTTCTTTAGGGAAGTTCTCTCCAATAGTATTTCTCGAGGCATTTAATCCGGCTTTAACCACAGCAGTTGAAGACATTGGTGGCATTGAAAAGATTCAAAACTGTGTAATTTAAGGGGAATGAATAGATGAGTAGAAATGAGTAGGTTGTCTTTCAGACCTCGACCACTTGACATTCACAAGAAGCTCCCCATCCTCAAGTCCTTCAAGGACTTTGAAGACGACGAGACACCCGCATCTACTCGTAATTCCCAATTGCTACGCATTGTTCCTGAGGTCGAACATGAGGTACGGATCCTTGTAATGTTATGTTGCTGCACCATGTTTTCCAGTTATTCGTTTTGTTTTGGGGGTAACCTTTTGGTGCCTGCATGCTACGTACTAGATTGTACTTAGCATCAAGGGTTCAATGTGACAGCCGGTGTACCATCTCAAGCGTTTTCACTTGTTCAAAATTGTCTTAATCTGCATAATTTTGTTATTTAATTTAGATAATCATGATATCATGGTAAACTATGTAGAACTGACGCCTTAATATATGAAGTATTAAGAAATTGATCATAAATTCCCCCCTCTGTAAAAAGTTGAAAATAGGAAAGATACCATTAAAAATGCAATGTTAAGTTCATCAGTAACTCTATTTATTTTTCTTAGGCCCATGTTCAACATGCTCCCAGCAAGAAATTGGCCTCTGAAATACCCACTCCTCAGTTTGTTTATGTGGATACATATGAAAGGGACTATTCTTGCACTTTCGTTCAACCAACTTCCTATTTGCGTGCAAGAGGAGGTATTGCCACCAGATAAGATAATTGAATTATATATGAAATATTTTAGAAGGTTCTTTTGTATATTCCACTTTGTATGCTGAGAGTTCTTTTATTTTGTTGCAGCTAGGGCCGAGATTGGAGAGTTTGTTGAGTATGACTTGGACAATGAAGACGAGGATTGGCTTTCAGAGTTTAATGAAGAAAGGGATATTCTGACACCTGAAATGTAACTTTTTAGACTGAATTCTGACTTTCTTCAATGATTTTCAGTTATGTGTGTGTAGCGTGCTTAAAATCTAGGGGTACTATTGATCGTGGTTTGTTTTAACAACAATTATAAGGTTCATTTTTTTGAATGGTGAATATAAATTAAATAAATTATTAAGTTCAATCATTTTGCAATTTAACTATCATTTCTGTTCCACCAGTGCGTTGTTTTTTAATTTATTTTTTGTATAGAAATTATTAATAAATGGATTTTGATTATTGAATAAAATATCACTGTTTTCATAAAAAACAACTCAACATAAATCCTACTCTTACACAATGGTTGTTTGTTTAGAATTTAACAAAATGGCCGTGTAAGTGTTTATATTATGATGTGGCTCATCTTTAGCTTTGTGTTCTTGCCTGACGTGTGACTGACCTGAAATCTTGTGATGCCACTCAACAAGGATTTTTCATATAGTTTGAATCAACCTTATATTCTATTGAGTTTTTGGTTGTATGATACTACTTGTCTTTTCATATGATCCTGTAAATTCAATATATAAGTTATGCATTATATAACAGTTTTCTCTTCAATTTTTTTTAAAATTTTATTTTTATTTTTTTATGTATATTACTTTAATGGATAGGTTTGAGAGTCTTCTTTTCAAGTTGGAGGTGTTGGATCATAAAGCTCGTGAAAGAGCTGGCCTTTTAACAGCCACTCTTGGTTCGCCAATTCCTGTGCTACTACGATTTGAAACTGCTATGGAGGTCATACTCTTTCAGGGTCTTTATGTGTTAAGAATCTATCTTGAAACAATTTTGTTCTCTGTGTTGATTGGTTTGGCTGTTGTACTTTTCTAAAAAGAAATATCACCCAACTATTTTGTGTTTGGTTACTTAAGAACAAGAAATTTACCTCTGGTTCTTGAAGGATTATTTGTTAGTGTTTAAGCTAAGACCTAGTTGTAGTATGCTAATACAATGACCTCCAAGTATTATGGAGATGGTGGCATTAACAGTGTTAATTAAACCATTGAAGGGTTATTCATTAGTGTATAAGCTAGGACCTAATTGTAGTATAACAAGAAAACAATCTCCAATTATTATGGAGATGATGACGTTAACACTGTTAATTAAACCCTTTTAAAAGTTCTTTTGCAAATGTGCATACAAGAACCTCATTTGGGTGACTTATCATTAAACCTCAAGTCAAATTTGTGAGATAACAAGAAGGGTGATATTTTGAAAGAAAGTTATGTAATTCAACCTAGAAGGACAATACTTTGAAAAGTGCTGGCACTGCTGCTTGGTTTCTCTAGTTGAAACCTTAATAGTTTCCGTCAAACCTGTCTAATAATGGTTTTTATCATTGGCAGTTGGAACACCCCCCCATGCAAGAGTCATATAACAACTAGACCTACCATACTTTGCGCTGAAATTTTATTGAATTAAGAAGCATGGTTATGGCAATGGTCTATCTATCTCTTGACCACTTGTTGAATATGGTTTAAAGCCTTGTCAAGAGCGAACTCTTTTGAGCTGTTATGTGGAGGCGCAGCGCAGTGGACTTTAGTTCAACAGTTAGTATTGAGAAAACCGACATGATAGGTGACAAGATTCTTCTTGTAAGAGAGTTGTACATCGATTTTAAAACCAAAAATTACAACACTACCCTAAAGAAATTCAAGTTTTCTTTTTAAGGGTTTGAGTGCAGAATTGAACATCTTATGCCAATGATGAACTAGTGTCTTGTTTTTGAAGGTTAACTGTTGATTCATGGATATCGATTTACTGTTTTTTTCGTTTGATGAAAAACACTGAATATTTGCAGTCTTTTGCTAAATGGCGATGCCAATCCACTATCGGTTTCTCTTTCTCCAAAAAGTTCATTATTTAGGCTATCATTTATTGTTCTTGATACTGTAGGAGTGTCTTTGAAGTTTCAGAGTGCATTTCATATGTCTTGCAGTACAAACATTATCTTGCATATGTTTTGGATATGATTCCTATTGAGCTTATCAAAATTTGTTTTTAAATTTCAGACCTTACAATCTCTAAATGTCAAATACACAATTCTCGAGTCTGTGTATGATTATTGGAAAGAAAAGGTATGTAATTTGACTCTTTTGAGGGGTATACCTCCTTTGTTTATCACTTTAACTTTCTGAATTTATATCAATTGTATTCATTTGAGATCTAGACTGTACCAGCGTTTGGTGTTTATGAATATTTCACATGACAATGTGAATGCTAATGGGTGGAGGGATGCATTAAGACTTTTAGAATATATCTCAGGGCTCAGACTTCACTAGCTTAATCAATGGGAAGATTATAATAAAGTGTCCTTAAAGAGTTGGATGACACTGTAGTGAATTTAAACCATCTCTCACTTATCTATGCTGGTGTTTCCTCTTATAATTTTATGCTTAACCCATAATGAATTAAACCACAGTAACAAAAGGTTTCCCACCACCTACTAGATGCGGTTGGCTGCATGGATAAAAAATGTCGCTGTATTATTTAATAAACAAGGTTTTCAATTGCCTATTTAGATGTCTTTTTAATTATTTCACTTAGACGTTTTCTAGGGCTTCCTTCTACCTTAACTATTGGAGAATTGTTATCCCACTTTTCTTCTCACATTTATTTCCAATCTTCTCTTTTATTTCCACTCATCCACAATGACATTTTTATTTTTGCAACACTCAGCTTATGCTCTTATTGTTACCTTACCACCCAAGAGTTAGTGCCATAAAGCATCACTATGGCTTTGTTGTAAAATTTTCTTGAGTTAAAAAGGAAACTTTTGGTCTCAAATAACACCTTATCTCTTCAATGACCCAGCTATCTTGAATCTTATGATTTACGTCTATTTCTTTGTAACTTATTATGATAGATCAATCTAAGGCACTGACAGAGTTGTTAATCCCAGATAGCAGAGCGGAGCGGACGACCCAAAAAATGGGATAACGGGATAACTTTTTGGACTAATTATATGAATAAACTACCTATATATTTAATGTAGATTAAATAACTTTTTGGACTAATTATATGAAAAATGTACATATATTAATCCTAAAATCAATATATTTTAAAAGAAAGGAAAAAAAAACAATGATATGAAAGAAAAAACAACTTGAAAACAAATAGAAAAACAATGAATAGAGAAGAGCAAGATAGAGAACAAAATAGAAAAGCAGAAAACAAGAAGAATAGAAGAAGAATAGAGAGAAGCTTGAAGCAGTTGAGGCGGAGGAAGAGTTAGAGCAAGAGTAGCAGCGAGCGAAAAACGCGAGAAGCAGCGAGCAGTAGAAACACGATGGAGAAAGGTGAAAATGCGAAGGAGAGAGGAGAAAACACGAACGACTATAATAAATTTTCTAATTTTAAAATCTTTTAAGGGTAAAAAGGTCTTTCCTCACTCCAAAAAAGCCCTAAAAGAAGAATACTTCTCCGGGCCGAGAAGCGCTCCGCTCCCGCGACCCGCTATCCCAGCTTTCCCGGTCGCTATCCAAAATTGGGATGCGCGCTGCTCCTCCGTAGCGGAGGGTTGCCGCACCGGAAGAGAATCCCGGGATAGCGCCTGGAGTGGCCGCTATTAATAACTGTGGGCACTGAAGCTGTGCTATGAATCTAGATAATTTCTCTTTGTATGCTTCTATTAGTCAGTTTTTATCAAAGTTATTGATGCCTTACCCCTTATTTGCATGTCTTTGGCAGCGAATACAGTGGTTAAAGCCTATTTTGCGGCGTTTGCAGGTTGGCTTTCAAACCTTACATTTAATACATTTTGTCTTTGATATGTTAATATATATGTGTTAAAGTTCAGTTCTTATGTATTTATATAAGATTCATCTGTTCTATTACCCAATTGAGCCGGCCTTCTACACTTTTATTTTAGATATTTTTAGTTTTCTTCTTTAGCTTCTATCTCTATGTTCTGCATGAATAGACATGACATGATGTCCAATTTTGTTACTGGATTATAGGTGCATTCGATATCCTCAAATGTTTACTGGTTTGCATAGACATTATCTTAGTCATTTAGGGCCTGTTTGAAACTGTTTTAAAAAACAGTTTTATAATTTTTAAAAATTGAAAAACAAAAAACTTGTTTGATACATTTGTTTCTCAAAACTATTTCTAAAAACACTTTTAAAATTCAGTGTTTTAAAATCTAAAAAACTGAAACTATCAAAATATGTTTTACTTTTCAATTTTCAGTTTTACTTTTCAATTTTCAATTGAGGTAAGTTGAAAAAAAAAACATTGTTTCATTAATCACGATATAGTAATTACTTGCAATATTTTTTAATTATAATAGTTCACTCTCAATCTATTGTTAATCTTCATTTATTGTTAATGAAAATTAAAATTCTCACTCTCAATTATTCTCTCTAATTAATCCTCTTAATTGTATACTTTTATACATTAAGTGAATTGTATATATATATTCAAACCAACACTCAAATATAATTTTTATACATCAAGTGAATTGTATATTTTATCATTAAGTATTAAAAATATTTTAATGAACTTAAATGTATATTAGCTGAATTTTTATATTTTCAAAAAATATATCACAATTATTTTTATTTAGTAAAACAGATTTTTAAAATATAGATTATCAAATAAGCTATATTGTTCTATTTCAAAAAAAATAGTTTTTACAAATTATACTATCAAACATATTTTTTCACTTTTTAATTTTTAGAACAGTTTTCAAAAATTGAATTACCAAATGAATTCTTTTTTTTTTCTTCTCAAAAACAAATTTGCAAAATAGATTTATAAAACAGATTTTAAAAATTAAAATTGAGAAGAGATTCAAACAGGCCCTTAGTTTTTTTTTGTCACACATTTTAAAAATTTTATTGGCAATAATTTTTGCTTAATTCAATTTCTTATTCATAATCTAGTTTTCTTCATTGCGAGATCAGCTATTCTTTTCAAAGTTTTCTATTTGAATTTTCTCTTGAGCAGTTTGCTGCTAGCCACAGTAGTTAGAGTTATTTGATTTTTATCTTTTGTTGGGTTGGCTATAGTTAATTGTTTTTCTTAAGTTGTATGATTTGCAAGCTCATTATGAAGAGATTTGACAAGATGTACTGCACTATCCATGCAGCCAGCTCCAGCAGTTAATGACACCAACCCATATAATGTCTTTCGTCCAAGGGAGAAGGCCCACAGGCTTCACACAAGAAGGGTAAGTGGAACAGTTCTCTTGTTGTAGTTGTACTTTGGTTTTGGGAAAATGCGTTTTCCATCAAGTCATTGTTGATTTATGAAAATGTAAGTAGTACTTTAGGTTGAGTAAGCCAATTTTTTTTTCTGTTCAGATGCAAAGAAGAGAGAACAATGTGCAGTCGTTTGAAAAGCTTCGCCAGGTTAGTTCATGTTAATTAATTCTGATACTATGACTTCTGTTGAGCTTGTTAAAATTGGGCTTGATGCTCCGCTTCTCGTTTGAGGACCTGGTGTTCAGTGTGAGCGTGGGGTAACGGGTTTATGACCTTGTGGTTTATCCTTGCATTGAATTGTTATCTATAACAATATAGACAAAACTTGGTTTTGGTGTAGTCTATTTTTTTAAACCAATTTTACCCTTAGATAACTTCCATAATGACTTCTATTGAAACCACTATTATTATCTTTCACATAACTTCCTACTATTAACTTCCTACATAACTTCTATTTAAAATTAATATTAAATAAAAAAATACCGTACATATTTTCACGTTGTTCATTAAAAAAGCGGACAGACGGGTCCGTCTGGACGCTAGTTTATCTTAAAGTGAATGTACAAATTTTGATAGTATTGATAGAGATCTATTTCTTTGTTCATCATTACAGGGAATAACAAGTTTCTTGAAATATATTTTGATCCATACTTTGTATGTTTCTAACCAAGTTTCTACATACCAAAATATGTGTTTTTACATGCTATAACTGTATTGTATATATGTATTGAGTGCATATAATATTTCCTCGCACAAAAATTTAGTAAAAAGACATCATTATTGTCACAATCTTTGGTTTTATGGTATCTTCTGTCTTTCACTATTAACAGCACCACTTTTTTTATTAAAAAATAATGTAAAAATCATTTGCTTGGAAACAAGTAGCAGTTTTTGGGTTGTAACTTGTAAGTATGACTATGTCATCCTAGCACAAACAAACTAACAAGTTTGTGGAGCTGAAGGCTGTTCATAATTTGACCAATGACTCCATGAGAATAATGAACAGTGCCCATGATGTAAATCCGTTAATTTAAGACATGGCTTGTATGCTGGAAATTGTTTGAAAGACGACCGAAAATGGTAAACGAAAGCACTCACCTTAATGGAGTGTAATATATAATAAATTTTCTTTTGCTGACATGCTTTATATCTTTCCATTTGACTGATAATAAGACTGCTTGCGAGTAGTTAAATCAAATCACTTAGTAATGAATGTAATACATACATATCTTGGTGTTTAGGTCATGATTTTTGAGTTCAACGTTGCTGCTATTCTGCCTGTAGTTGTCATGTTAACCCAAAATGATTTGATTTGCATCCATTTCCAGCTTCTTCTGTGTTATTGTAACTGTTATACTGTAGAAGCTAACAATTAAACTATATGATTTTTTAGGCTGTGTAGTCAGAAATTCATCAGAGAGTTGCTATCTATATGATATGAAGAATGTAAATCACGAATTGCTACAAATTCACCCAGACAGTGTTCTATATTTTAAAAATAAGTCAAAGTCTATATTTAAACAATCAAATTCAACTGTTGAGTTCAATTTGTCACTTTATCGTACATCTAGCTGTTGTAGTATCTGGCTTTTGTTGAGTTCAATTTGTCTCCTGTTTAAAGAAATGTATGGTTGAAAAAAAACCATTCAAATTGGAATGTTTCTGTTGAAATGTATATTACCCGAGAATTCATTTTAAGCTCTCTGCATAAACAGGTTAGGCGCAACCTTGACCAAGCCAAGAGCTTGTTGGAAGCTTTGATAAAGGTGTGACTTTCAAGCTGTCTAGGGTGTTTTACCCAATTTTTACCCTTTTGTATTCTTACTTATTGTGTTGATATACAAACATAACCAGAGGGAAGAGAGAAAAAGAGACGTAATAGAGAGTGAAGTTACACTACAGAGGATGCAAATGAAGTACAAGGTATGAGTATCATTTCATATGTTTATTGTGTTTGAACCTGTTGATACTTAGAGCCGATTATGAGCGTTAATTCCTGTGGAGTCTTGACCCATGCTTCTGCCATTCACAATGGTTTTAGTATACAAAATCTATTCAAAGATATTTGAGACCTCTTGAACATAATGAAGACAATGGTAGATTGCTCTTTGTTGAATTTTCTCTTGTTTTGGATTCTGCTAAACAGTTGTGTAATGAGAAATCTCTATTCTCAAGTTTTTAATGGTTCAGTATATCCTTCCAATGAACACATATCTTGTGGACTTTGGAATTTATTATGTTTTTCCAGAAAGTGAATTATAAACTATATGAAACTTGCGAACTGATGTAGAATTATATATTTCAGCATGAAACAGAATTTTTGGAAGACAACTTGGCACTGTCTGGATTTACTCCCTTCTCTTCCAAGATTGTTTCAAGCGAAGAGGAATTTTTTGATTCAGACGATGTCATGACTAGCCTTCTTCCTCGTTCACGGTCTACTGCTGTACAGAATTTACATCCCTATGACACCAACCTGCCCATGGTTCCTTCAGTCAGTGCAAAGCAAGAGTTAAAGAGGATACATGTTCCACATGGATGGCCTCATAAACTGGTAAAATATATTTACACAGATTCTGCTCATTTTTAGCAAGGTCCTCAAAATTTTAAAGTTTTCGTTTTACTTTCATATCCAGTGTGAATGTTGATGAGTTTTGTGGTATGGGCCTATGCAGGATCCACATGAACCAGTTTTATTGTTCACAAAGCCGTTACTTCCTGGTAAGTTAGCAGTGGCAGGTATTTTGCCGCCTGATTCTGTCACAAAAAATGCGGTGTCAGCACAACAACCATATACATTTCGTGGAAGAATTGGCAGAGGTGGCCGCATAATATTTGACAGATCGAATTTGCTTATGCAAACTCCAATTGATTGTGGTAATTCTTATTATATGCCACCAAAACCAAGACCTTCAACATGTAACTAACTTGTTCATATAATCTGGTGCTAAATTGGTACCCTCCCCTGTTGGTTAGGATTTAGTTTATAATCATTAGGATGGTACAAGATTGTTTTGGGGAACTTGTAAACATGATTTAGGTCTGCAAGGTTTTTTCTTGTTATACAAGGCCTTCAAGTGTTTCAATGGGATTTTGTATTATGTTTAAGGGAGTATATATATTTTGCCTTTCCCATGGAATGTGAGCTTTCACGCTCCATTAAAAAAAAATCCCAAATATAAAAAACTAACCCACTTTCAAAATTGATTCCCATTATTATATACTTATACCATCTGTGTTTTTTTATAACACCATTTCTGTTTTTGCTGCTATTATTCTTCAGGAAAAAATTTAGTTTATTTTTTTTTAAAGTTTTGTCTACATGATTCACCAACTTTCACGTCTTTAGACTTTTGTCTACATGATTCACTGATTGATTTTCTTTTATGTTCAGTCTAGATTTTTATCTACGTATGTTTATAGTGAGAATGTATTTTTTATACAAGGAACTAGATCAAAATAGATGTAGCAACTAAATTTTAAAATGACTTTTGTAGGATTATATTAACTTTTATGATTTTTTTCAAAAGCTTGTTTATAATCAAAAATTTTTAGTTTGAATTTTAAATGATTTATAATACAAATTTTTAAGATTTCAAAGTTTTTTTAATAAATTTTTGTTTTAAAAAACAGTAAATAAAATAGATGATAAATAAATATATTTGTCTAATCGTTTAATAAGAATCATTTTGTCTAAAAATTAATAAAGAAAATGATTTTAATAAAATAGTTATACTTTATATTCTTTTAATTAACAATTTTTTTTATATATTTAATGATATACTAGTTTTTTATTTATTTACAAACTAACATAGTTTTTAAACGTTTGCATTTGAATAACATATTATAAATAAGAGTTTTTGAGATCGATAACTAGATCGGAGTAAATTTAAGATTATCGTCTTTTTAGACTGCTTGGAGGAATGGTGAATTAAAGTAAATTTAAGAACATCGTTGACTCTCGGATTAAGATTTTTTTACCCAAATAATCCAAAATTTCAAATGATATTTTAAAATAATTCACCTTTTAGATTATTTTTCAAAGTATCATACTTTGAAGAGGTGGCGCCAGATGAATTGACGTCTGCTTTTAAACTTAGAGAGGTGACGTCAATTGGATTGACTAGTGTACCTAGTGCTGCCAGTCCAATTGGCGCACAGGCGCCAATTGGACTGTGGCGCACAGGCGCCAATTGGACTGGCAGCACTAGGTACACTACTCAATCCAATTGACGTCTGTGTGTAAAGTTATAAAGGAGGTGCCAATTGGTCTGACACATATGTGTGTTTCGTAATTCTTTTTGAAAAACAATGTATATTTTAGATAAAGATCAAAATCGGACCAATTGATATTAATATTAATATGCGTATGTTAATCAAAAAGACAAATGTCGTTGACCAGGGTGACCTAACCGAGCTTCGGTCCCACATCCCATAGCTACCCGAACTCGTGGCCCTAATCCACGTTGATGATTCACCCCAGGTGTTTGAGTATCTGAGGGTTCAGGAACATCACCACCACCTGCAGGAGATTGCCTAAGATATTCAGACAAATCGGCGTAGTCTTATGTATGCAATGAAGCGCTACTGCCATAGTTGAGTTCGTGACCCATGCCAGAGTATTTGAGTTGTGTTTGAGTTATTGGAGGGCGACCAAGACGATTGAAGGGTGACATTGGTGTGAATGATGCGTCGAAGAAAGGTTGAAATGATTGTTGTGGTGTTTGGTAGTCATATGGTTGTTGCATGTTTTTGTTTTGTGATATTTGAGCTTCTTGGCTATAGTAGGAGGAAGGACGGTTGGTGTTAAATGATCGCTGAGTGTTTTGGCTAAGGCGGCTATGATAGGGTGATGTGTTAGGTGCATAGCGATGTTGAGCGTCTTGATGATGATCTACTTGTTGGTGGTGGTACGGGGTATGCTCTTGGTATTGTGGTTGGGTGTTTGACATGTTAGGATCGTAAATTTGTGTGTTTGTGGATCATAAATTTTGATGGATAGGGGGTTGTGAGTAACCGGTCTGACAATGTTGTTAGGGGTTAGATGTTGAACCTTCTTATGTGTAAGTTACTTGGCATGAGTCGTATAGGTAAATATCCTCGGCGATGAACTCAAATCCAACCGATCTGTATCAAGTTATATAATTACGAGTTGGTTTTTCTTCGGTTGGCATCACAACGTCAGTTAAGACATGGTCTTGTCGGTGCTTCCATTTACGACATTTAGATCTAGCGAAGATTTGCCAAGGGTTAAAGTTCCATTGGTCGTTAACTTTTCGTAGATGCCATTCTCCGAGGTTTGTTGGGGGATCTGGGATGTGTTGAAGCATATCGAACTGCAATTTAACACGATCACTATGGTGCATCCCCACAGTGGTGAATCTTATGATCGGTGTGCATGCAGTCCAAACAGTTGCGTCTTGTTCGTTGATTTCATGCTCATGATTCAAGTTTAGATATGGACGCCAAATGAACTAAAATGTGAACATATATTAGATTATAAATTTGTTACGAATTAATTAGGTTAATGGCAATACATCTGTTGGTCGAAGGTGATCCAAGAGATTGCGATACTGGGTAATACAGTGTCTAGGACATGTGTTATAACTCATACCACGTGCCGATCATCTACACCATAAAAGTAAATATATTATTTAGAGATAATAATCGGTAAAACTGACCATCTAGGACATCTGTTGAAGGTGAAACCGCTGGTGGTTGGGATTTCTTTCTTCGTCATCTCAGAACACATGTCGCTCCACAAGCCAATCTCTGTTTGATTTCAGATAGACATGCTGCCATTGAGAGTGCTTACAATAACCATGATACTGGATGGCTTGATCCTCCATTTACCCATGTCTATTGCATTAGACATATCGCACAAAACTTCATCCGTGCAATCAAAGACAAGAACCTTCACAAAAAAGTGGTGAATGCAGGATATGCTTTAACTCAACCGCCATTTCAACATTACCGTGACAAAATTAGATTGTCTAATGCAGATGTAGGAAGGTGGACAGATAACATACCATTAAAGCAGTGGACAAGGGCATTTGACAGGGGCTTCGATGGGGCCACATGACAACAAACCTTGTGGAATGCATGAACGGCGTATTCAAAGGCATTAGAAATCTACTATTAACCGCATTGGTCAGAACAACCTATTTTAGGTTGGCATCTACCTTCGCAACCAGAGGTGAAAGATGGAGTGCAATGTTAATGTCAGGTCAATTATTCAGTGAATGTTGTATGAAAGTGATGCAAAAGGAAACTATCAAAGCTAGCACACAGGCGGTTACACTCTTTGACCGTCATAAGCAAAATTTTAGTGTACAGGAAATGGACCATAATAAGGGGAAACCAAATTTATCCTATGTTGTCAGACTAAACAGAAGTTGATGCGACTGTGGAAAGTTCCAGACCTTCTGTACTCCTTGCTCCCATGTCATTGCGGCATGCGCACATACTCGCTAGGGCGCTTACAGCCATCTATCCGATGTTTACAAGGCCATTACCATTATGAATGTGTATAACGAAAGCTTCTCAGTGCTAGCAATGGAGGAATATTGACCTCCATATGAAGGGAACATAGTTTGACACAACGATGAGATGCGAAGAAAGAAAAAAGGACGACCAAACAACAACATATTAGAACAGAAATGGATACAACTGATAAAATGATAAGATTATATAGTATATGTCGTCAACCCGGACACAATTAGAAATAAATCTCCCAATCTAGGAGCAACCTCTGCATCATAATTTAGTACCTCCTTTCCATTTTTGTAACCTTTGATTTTGATATATTAATGACTTTTTGGTACAACAAGGTTAACAACAAACATCACTCCAACTTAAACACACTTAAAATCAAACATGTCTAAATAAACAACACAAACAACAAATATTGAAACAGATGAAAATACTTAACCACAACATTTAAAAACAACATTTCTAACCGATTACAACAATCAAACTGATGTCATCTGGTCCAAACATCACTTCCCTATCATCCTTATCATTTTTTACTCGCACCCAACCACGAACGCCATCGAGTCTCTCAATACATCTTATTTTTTTCCCTTCTAGTATGTTTCCATCTAACCAACGAACCAACTCCCTCTTTAGTTGATCGAAATGACATATGTTCCAAAACATCATCTCCATCGGAGGCTTGTCTCTTGAACAAATCACTTTTCCATAGTGGCGATGAAGACGAAATATATTTGCAATATAATAAAAAGAGATGTAGAAAAATGAATCACACAACACCTCAATTTTTACAAAAAAAATTACACACTACACTAAGGCGCCAGACCAATTGGCACCTCCTCTCCTTTTTTACACATGTGCGCCAATTGGATTGGCAGCACCATGTGCATAAGTCAATCCAATTGGTGCCACCTCTTAAAAATTAAGGGTAGGTGTCAATTGGTCTGGCACCTACGCCTTAACATTTTTATTTTATTTTTAAATTGGGGTAGTTTGAGAAATTATTTGAAAACGAGGTTATTTTGGGATTTTTTTTAAATGTGGGGTATTTGAGTAAAAAAATCTCGGATTAAAGATGGTGACTTTTTTATTTAAAATAATTAGTTTTTTAAAATTATATACTAAAATAAGTATGTTTTCAATTTATTTACCAAACAAATCATGTTTCAGTTGGACGATAAGAGGAGGTGTCAATCCTTATGATGTATGCTTTGATTAGTTACACATATGTATCATTCACCATGACACATGCATATACTTGTCGCCACTGCATGTGGCGCATGCATGCATCCACTAGGAGCATGCACCACTGTATGTGACTATTCATTTATTTGCAGTTTCTATAAATACAACATCTCCACCCCATTATTTTTCACACATCTTACCGTGTTCTTCCATTTTTTTCAATCTCCTTCCATTTTTCTTCAAAATGTCTTCATATACATGTCCTTATATTCACAAGAGAAATGTTGATTTAATTTATTTGACAGTAAAGCTTCTGATGAAGATCTGACCATGAAATACAGATACGTTCGAACATCTTAACATGAGTTTTATCCGATGGTTAGATGGAGACAATACAGAGGGTGAAAATATCAGAAGAATTCAAAGGCTTATTACTACGTTCAACCAAAATGGAGAAATTCATTTTGGGACAATGTTAAAATTGACAGAGATATTCACATTTTGGAACAACTAACATTTAATTCACAATCATTTACTTTTAATGCACTTTATTTTTTAAGCCTTATTCATTTGCCATTATTCATATTGTAAGACCCCAATTTTGACCCTAAGATCCCTCATGCAATTTCATCATATGCATTGGGATCATACCTTGGCATCCTCCTTACCCCTCTTTCATTGAGTTTGTTTTGGGAGAGATCACCAAGCCCCATGTGATTGTACCGTACTTGTATATTATTATTTTACTAACCAAAATACAAAAACATGTCTTTGCATTTGCCTAACTCTTTTGTAGGTAGGGCATGACCACTATTGATTCATCAAGTTCATATCTAGGGTTTGAGACCCTCATGACAAAGAGCACAACTATGAATTGATCCAAGAATGGTTATGAGCATCATATATGAGTTCCATTGATTCCTACATGATATATTGATCAAGTTTTCTTCAAGAGTTTGAGGGTGATTTGCCTTGGAAACCCTAGTTTGACTAGGTATCTTGAGTAACTTCTCCAATAAGCTATCTCACCAATTGATAAAAATTCTCAAGGGACACTTCAAAATTCATCATCTTATGCATATATGATCTACCATGAGCCAAGAAAGTCAAAATAATTGAAGGTTAGCAAGTTGGTTGATGGTGGTTGGCCAAATAAATTCATCTGACCAAAACAGTTTTCACCATATGAAAATGATTCCAAGATCAAAGTTACTCTAAATGACATTACAAACAACTTTCATGTTGATACCTAGAGCTAGTTTTGCTTGTAAAATCATTTTCTATGTTGAAACATTATAAGTCATTTTGTCTAAACCCTAATTTAAAAGTTAACTTCCCAAGGTCATAACTTGCTCAATTTTTATGAGATGAAAGATTTCCAAGTTGCACAATCAAATTAAAGATGTATAGTTCAACTTTGATGTTTGGAGTGAGATCAAATTCAACTTTTATGAGCATGTGATATGAGGTTACATTATAGGTCATTTGTGACCTATGTCATTGAACATGTGATTTTTCCAAACTTCAAAAATGCATAACTCTATCATTCTAAATCCAAATGACATGAAATTGGTGACCATGTTGAAGGTCTTTGAAAGAGATACAACATTTATGAAGACACGTTTCTCATTTGATGCTCACATAAAAAGTTAAGCAAGATGGAATATTGAGATATATGGCTTGACACTTAGAAAAATTTTCAACATGTTGAAATTTCCAAACTTCCACCTCAAAATTAGATGTAGCAACTAAATTTTAAAATGACTTTTGTAGGATTATATTAACTTTTATGATTTTTTTCAAAAGCTTGTTTATAATCAAAAATTTTTAGTTTGAATTTTAAATGATTTATAATACAAATTTTTAAGATTTCAAAGTTTTTTTAATAAATTTTTGTTTTAAAAAACAGTAAATAAAATAGATGATAAATAAATATATTTGTCTAATCGTTTAATAAGAATCATTTTGTCTAAAAATTAATAAAGAAAATGATTTTAATAAAATAGTTATACTTTATATTCTTTTAATTAACAATTTTTTTTATATATTTAATGATATACTAGTTTTTTATTTATTTACAAACTAACATAGTTTTTAAACGTTTGCATTTGAATAACATATTATAAATAAGAGTTTTTGAGATCGATAACTAGATCGGAGTAAATTTAAGATTATCGTCTTTTTAGACTGCTTGGAGGAATGGTGAATTAAAGTAAATTTAAGAACATCGTTGACTCTCGGATTAAGATTTTTTTACCCAAATAATCCAAAATTTCAAATGATATTTTAAAATAATTCACCTTTTAGATTATTTTTCAAAGTATCATACTTTGAAGAGGTGGCGCCAGATGAATTGACGTCTGCTTTTAAACTTAGAGAGGTGACGTCAATTGGATTGACTAGTGTACCTAGTGCTGCCAGTCCAATTGGCGCACAGGCGCCAATTGGACTGTGGCGCACAGGCGCCAATTGGACTGGCAGCACTAGGTACACTACTCAATCCAATTGACGTCTGTGTGTAAAGTTATAAAGGAGGTGCCAATTGGTCTGACACATATGTGTGTTTCGTAATTCTTTTTGAAAAACAATGTATATTTTAGATAAAGATCAAAATCGGACCAATTGATATTAATATTAATATGCGTATGTTAATCAAAAAGACAAATGTCGTTGACCAGGGTGACCTAACCGAGCTTCGGTCCCACATCCCATAGCTACCCGAACTCGTGGCCCTAATCCACGTTGATGATTCACCCCAGGTGTTTGAGTATCTGAGGGTTCAGGAACATCACCACCACCTGCAGGAGATTGCCTAAGATATTCAGACAAATCGGCGTAGTCTTATGTATGCAATGAAGCGCTACTGCCATAGTTGAGTTCGTGACCCATGCCAGAGTATTTGAGTTGTGTTTGAGTTATTGGAGGGCGACCAAGACGATTGAAGGGTGACATTGGTGTGAATGATGCGTCGAAGAAAGGTTGAAATGATTGTTGTGGTGTTTGGTAGTCATATGGTTGTTGCATGTTTTTGTTTTGTGATATTTGAGCTTCTTGGCTATAGTAGGAGGAAGGACGGTTGGTGTTAAATGATCGCTGAGTGTTTTGGCTAAGGCGGCTATGATAGGGTGATGTGTTAGGTGCATAGCGATGTTGAGCGTCTTGATGATGATCTACTTGTTGGTGGTGGTACGGGGTATGCTCTTGGTATTGTGGTTGGGTGTTTGACATGTTAGGATCGTAAATTTGTGTGTTTGTGGATCATAAATTTTGATGGATAGGGGGTTGTGAGTAACCGGTCTGACAATGTTGTTAGGGGTTAGATGTTGAACCTTCTTATGTGTAAGTTACTTGGCATGAGTCGTATAGGTAAATATCCTCGGCGATGAACTCAAATCCAACCGATCTGTATCAAGTTATATAATTACGAGTTGGTTTTTCTTCGGTTGGCATCACAACGTCAGTTAAGACATGGTCTTGTCGGTGCTTCCATTTACGACATTTAGATCTAGCGAAGATTTGCCAAGGGTTAAAGTTCCATTGGTCGTTAACTTTTCGTAGATGCCATTCTCCGAGGTTTGTTGGGGGATCTGGGATGTGTTGAAGCATATCGAACTGCAATTTAACACGATCACTATGGTGCATCCCCACAGTGGTGAATCTTATGATCGGTGTGCATGCAGTCCAAACAGTTGCGTCTTGTTCGTTGATTTCATGCTCATGATTCAAGTTTAGATATGGACGCCAAATGAACTAAAATGTGAACATATATTAGATTATAAATTTGTTACGAATTAATTAGGTTAATGGCAATACATCTGTTGGTCGAAGGTGATCCAAGAGATTGCGATACTGGGTAATACAGTGTCTAGGACATGTGTTATAACTCATACCACGTGCCGATCATCTACACCATAAAAGTAAATATATTATTTAGAGATAATAATCGGTAAAACTGACCATCTAGGACATCTGTTGAAGGTGAAACCGCTGGTGGTTGGGATTTCTTTCTTCGTCATCTCAGAACACATGTCGCTCCACAAGCCAATCTCTGTTTGATTTCAGATAGACATGCTGCCATTGAGAGTGCTTACAATAACCATGATACTGGATGGCTTGATCCTCCATTTACCCATGTCTATTGCATTAGACATATCGCACAAAACTTCATCCGTGCAATCAAAGACAAGAACCTTCACAAAAAAGTGGTGAATGCAGGATATGCTTTAACTCAACCGCCATTTCAACATTACCGTGACAAAATTAGATTGTCTAATGCAGATGTAGGAAGGTGGACAGATAACATACCATTAAAGCAGTGGACAAGGGCATTTGACAGAGGCTTCGATGGGGCCACATGACAACAAACCTTGTGGAATGCATGAACGGCGTATTCAAAGGCATTAGAAATCTACTATTAACCGCATTGGTCAGAACAACCTATTTTAGGTTGGCATCTACCTTCGCAACCAGAGGTGAAAGATGGAGTGCAATGTTAATGTCAGGTCAATTATTCAGTGAATGTTGTATGAAAGTGATGCAAAAGGAAACTATCAAAGCTAGCACACAGGCGGTTACACTCTTTGACCGTCATAAGCAAAATTTTAGTGTACAGGAAATGGACCATAATAAGGGGAAACCAAATTTATCCTATGTTGTCAGACTAAACAGAAGTTGATGCGACTGTGGAAAGTTCCAGACCTTCTGTACTCCTTGCTCCCATGTCATTGCGGCATGCGCACATACTCGCTAGGGCGCTTACAGCCATCTATCCGATGTTTACAAGGCCATTACCATTATGAATGTGTATAACGAAAGCTTCTCAGTGCTAGCAATGGAGGAATATTGACCTCCATATGAAGGGAACATAGTTTGACACAACGATGAGATGCGAAGAAAGAAAAAAGGACGACCAAACAACAACATATTAGAACAGAAATGGATACAACTGATAAAATGATAAGATTATATAGTATATGTCGTCAACCCGGACACAATTAGAAATAAATCTCCCAATCTAGGAGCAACCTCTGCATCATAATTTAGTACCTCCTTTCCATTTTTGTAACCTTTGATTTTGATATATTAATGACTTTTTGGTACAACAAGGTTAACAACAAACATCACTCCAACTTAAACACACTTAAAATCAAACATGTCTAAATAAACAACACAAACAACAAATATTGAAACAGATGAAAATACTTAACCACAACATTTAAAAACAACATTTCTAACCGATTACAACAATCAAACTGATGTCATCTGGTCCAAACATCACTTCCCTATCATCCTTATCATTTTTTACTCGCACCCAACCACGAACGCCATCGAGTCTCTCAATACATCTTATTTTTTTCCCTTCTAGTATGTTTCCATCTAACCAACGAACCAACTCCCTCTTTAGTTGATCGAAATGACATATGTTCCAAAACATCATCTCCATCGGAGGCTTGTCTCTTGAACAAATCACTTTTCCATAGTGGCGATGAAGACGAAATATATTTGCAATATAATAAAAAGAGATGTAGAAAAATGAATCACACAACACCTCAATTTTTACAAAAAAAATTACACACTACACTAAGGCGCCAGACCAATTGGCACCTCCTCTCCTTTTTTACACATGTGCGCCAATTGGATTGGCAGCACCATGTGCATAAGTCAATCCAATTGGTGCCACCTCTTAAAAATTAAGGGTAGGTGTCAATTGGTCTGGCACCTACGCCTTAACATTTTTATTTTATTTTTAAATTGGGGTAGTTTGAGAAATTATTTGAAAACGAGGTTATTTTGGGATTTTTTTTAAATGTGGGGTATTTGAGTAAAAAAATCTCGGATTAAAGATGGTGACTTTTTTATTTAAAATAATTAGTTTTTTAAAATTATATACTAAAATAAGTATGTTTTCAATTTATTTACCAAACAAATCATGTTTCAGTTGGACGATAAGAGGAGGTGTCAATCCTTATGATGTATGCTTTGATTAGTTACACATATGTATCATTCACCATGACACATGCATATACTTGTCGCCACTGCATGTGGCGCATGCATGCATCCACTAGGAGCATGCACCACTGTATGTGACTATTCATTTATTTGCAGTTTCTATAAATACAACATCTCCACCCCATTATTTTTCACACATCTTACCGTGTTCTTCCATTTTTTTCAATCTCCTTCCATTTTTCTTCAAAATGTCTTCATATACATGTCCTTATATTCACAAGAGAAATGTTGATTTAATTTATTTGACAGTAAAGCTTCTGATGAAGATCTGACCATGAAATACAGATACGTTCGAACATCTTAACATGAGTTTTATCCGATGGTTAGATGGAGACAATACAGAGGGTGAAAATATCAGAAGAATTCAAAGGCTTATTACTACGTTCAACCAAAATGGAGAAATTCATTTTGGGACAATGTTAAAATTGACAGAGATATTCACATTATGATGTATAGTTCTAAGGAAATTGTCCTAATGATTGTAATCACATAGTTATGTTGTTTAGTCGTTGTATTTGTTTGTTTTGTTGTTTAAATTATTATTTAGCTGTTGTTTTTAAATTATTGTAACCGAATGTTATGATATTTATGAAATGAAAGTTGTTTTTAATAAAAAGCAAAACAATTACATTTAAAATTATGTTGTTGTACTTGGTCCAACATTGGGACAATTTGTACGATTGTGTCTGGGCTGACGATATGAACTACATAACCTCACCATTTTGTTCGTCGTATCCATTTTGGTTCGAATACGCGTGCTGTTAGGGCGACCCTTTTTCTTTCTTCACATTTTCTCATTGTGCCAGACTATCTCCCCTTGATATGCAGACCAATAATCCTATTTTGCTATCACCAAAAAGCTATTGTTGTAAATATTGCATAGATTTATGACTTTATAAACGACGAATAGTAAGTTGGAAGGGTCATGCAGAGCCTTTGAAGATGCAGCTATGACATGGGAGCAAGGCATACGAAAGGCTTGGAACTTTCCGCATTCGCACCAACCTCTATCTAGTCCCACTCGATAGTATGCCCTCGGCCTCCCTTCATCATGATCCATTGACTAAACAACACTAAACCAACCTTTAGTATGGTCAAAAACCGTGACCACATGTGTGTTAGCTTTGGCAGCTTCCTCCTTAATGAATTTTATTGAAGCATCACTGAACAACTTCCCTGATTGTAACACTAAACTCCATTTTGAACGTATGATCTCAAACAGTGCCCCACCTAAAATAGGTTGCTCTGACCAAAGCGGTTATTGGTAGATTTTGGATGCCTTTGAAGACATAGTTCATTGATTCTACGAGCAGTATCCCCTTCAACGTGTAATCGAATATTTTTTAGGAAAATAATCCATCCACCAGCAATCTCCCCTTCAACCAGAGTGAAGGCGATTGGAAAAATGTTGATGTTGCCATCTTGTGCCACTGCCATGAGTAGCGTTCCTTTATATTTCCCGTACAACCATGTTGCATCAATTTGTATCATAGGTTTACAGAAAGAAAAACGTTTGATGCATGATTCATACGCCCAGAAGAGTCGGTGGAATATGTCATTTCAACTAACACAAGTCTCGTCTGGGGTATATGCCAACAAGGTCTAAAATATGACAACAGACCCTGAAGCATAATGATTAAGTGCCACCAAGTATTTTGGAAGTTCTTTGTACAACTCATCCCAATTTTCGAACATTGTTTCAACTTCCTTACACCTAGCTATCCATGACTTCCTGTACGAAGAAGTATAATTGTATCGTGTAATGATATGCGAGATTCTTGTACTCACCTTCAACGATGGATTGTCGCTAATGATAGACAAAATTTCATCGCGTATTAATTGAGAGCTGAGTTTGCGATGATCTTGCATCAGGTTGGTGATTATGCAAGTGTGAGCTGAACCCATAAAACCTATCTCCCAAGAATCACTCCTCTTCTGGTAAGATGCTGTCAAACGAAACATGCATAGCTCATTATGACACAAGATCTTGTACCTCATCACATTAGTTCGGTCGACCCTAAAATCAACTGATAATTCCACATGACACTTTTTAGTGGCTTTGACACAATCTTCTTTTAT
This sequence comes from Lathyrus oleraceus, assembly GCF_024323335.1. NCBI lineage: Eukaryota > Viridiplantae > Streptophyta > Magnoliopsida > Fabales > Fabaceae > Lathyrus > Lathyrus oleraceus. The sequence goes on from NC_066585.1 coordinate 101,097,203, forward strand.
GCGAAATTTGTCTCCCTCTTTTAATGATCCTTGAGTTTGCATATAAGGATTGTGAAATATATCTGACGATGGTTCATCTGCACCAAAGTTCAAGCTTGTCATGTGTTGAGGTGGACAGTAAACATGACTAGCTGGTAATGGCTCTTTCTCGTGGTCAACGTGTCATCGTTCACCATTTGATTAACCAATATCTCATTTTCTTCTCCCTCGTCAACAACATCGACTTCAGCTTGTTCATCGTCGTCAGTTTCACAAAACACTTGTAACAGATCAACAAACTGAGACAATTGATTTTGTTATTGTATAATATACAACTCAATATCGTTGAACCCGAAATGTTCACGACTGAGAAACATATTATGAACATCTTCATCATCTAGGATCTTTAGCTGATAAAACCTAACTTGGTTATCTGCAAAAAATATCGGATTTTTGTAGATGATTTGTACCACCGGACTAACCACAACTTCTTTTCTATTCTTTGTTTCAAATGTAAAAAAATTGATCCTCTATTTATTGTAAACCGAGTAACTTCTGTATTACGAAAATTAAAACCGGATAAATCACGTTCAAATATCTCACCATTGATGTGAGCATTGATCATGTATTGTGGTGCTGAAGCCATTTATGTATGCAATGTATTTTAGTGTACTTGTTGTGATAATAGAGTGTGAGCTGCTTCTTAGTTGTATCAGCATGCACTTAAATAGGGATGAGGTTAGTTTTTCAAAAAGCAATGTATGTGCCATAGGGTATTGTCATACCCCGATTTTGGTCCTGAATTTTTCCATTTTTTATTTTTTTTTATTTTTTTATTTTGGCACTTGGCCTAAGGTTCATTTGCATGCATTCATGACCAAAGGCAACCGTCCCTTCCCAAATCCATATTTTTTGTTAAACATTGGTCATTGTCTAGGCTTTTTTTTTCTTTATCATGGTGTTTTGATTATAAAATGGATTCTAATTATTTGATTTTTTTAATTTTCAATGTGATTTTAATTTCAAATTAAGTCTAATTCCAAATTTCAATTTAATCTTAATTTTGTTTTTACTAATGATTCAAATTCTAATTGATTTTTTAATTTCCAAATAAATGTTAGAATTTGACATCAAAGTAGTTTTAACAAATTAGATTAATTTGATTTTAATTGGTTTTTATTGTTTTTTTATCATTTAGATGAGTTTTAGATTATTTCAAAAATCCATATCCATTTCTATAACCACAAATTTATTTCATTCAAACCAAATTCCATGAATAATTTCAAACCAAGTTATAATTTCACTTCCAATTCATTCCACATTTTACACTAGCCAAATCCAAACATTCATTACACCATTCAAATGTCCTAATAATCATTTCATTCATTAACAATCCAATTACTTTACAATAACCATGTCAAAAAAAATAATAAAGTAAAATCTCACAAACATGATCCATTTTCCGTCCATAGTTCATTTCAAATCAAAATAGTACATACACTCATTTCATAACATTCAATAATATTTAACTTTCAAATATTTCCAAACTCATTTTCATACATACATTTTCATGTCCAATTACATTCAATTACCATTACATACGTCCATTTTCAATTCACATCACAACAAAGACTACGATAATTACATGTCTAAGCAAACTCTTCCAAGCAATCCATTCTACACTAATTTAAGCATCAATCCAATTCCATAAGACAAGTTGCTTCCGATTTCAATGTCATGCTGCAAGCCCTTTGTTCCAACGACGAAGCGCTTCAGCAGCTATTACACAAAGTTGAATCAGCAAAAGTACTCCCAATATTTGATATCTGGATCTTTGATTTGATGCTTTTCCAATGAACACATAACGAGTGGCAGAAGCACGTTTGGATATATGATAATAAAGGCCTTCAAAGTAAAACAACATGAGGTTAGCACGAAGAACCACCTGCAATAACTCACGAACAAAAGAGAGCATCGTAGGCCATTTCTGAACCATACGCAACCACTCTGCAGAACCATGCCACTACGAGTTTGCAATGATAATACTCCACAGACATTCCAAGTAAAACCTGCAAATGGCAAAGGAAAAGTGCATCCTGCTTCAGCCAACGCAACAAGCCCTGTTGCAGAACCAAAACAGACCTGCCGGATGTGCATAAATGCTGCAACACCATTAGGCGAGCCATGGCCATGCTACATGAAGCTCAAATCCAGAACACTGGTTGCACAAGTCCACATTAATGCCATGCTACAAGAAACATTCCTGTAACCAAAATCAGTTGATTAGAAATCAAGTTTCCTGCATTAATGTAAAACCATCGGCATGCTGCAACCATAACCAGTAAACTTAACCTGCATTTGATACTAATCAACGGTTGAATCTCACTTGCGGAGTCACTTTCATCCTGTCATGAAATGTTGCAAAATATTGCAACACCTTATGCAATATGCGTATAAGCCGCAGTGAGTTACCGTCATCCATTACAGGAAGGATTGGTTGCTTCGATAAGTCGTGCGTGGTATATGGTCTTGATCAAGACCTGTACTTGACCTCATACCTAGCAAAAACATTGAAATCACAAGGCAGAATCATAACAGAACCATGGTCATGATATAAAGGAATTAATGCGTAGAGTTACAACAAATCAGCAGGGGTCACTCATCATATCCAGCCTGTCATGAGGTTGCAGATTTTGGTTTGGTTAAAAAATGCACCTGATGGGAAATATTCCGTTGAAACAAGGCTGGCTGGCGCATTTGGATATTTGGCACCTGAACATTAGCCACTTTAGCCAGTCTGGTGAAGTGATCAAAGCATGGACTGGTGAAGCTCACCCGGAAAATATACTATACGAGGAAAATAGTTGGCAAATTTATGGTGCGGAAGCTGTAATGGTTCATTCACCTACGGCAACAGCTATTGCAAAATCCAATCTTGTCAATTATTCTGTTGATATAGGTGGGATTGAGACAGGTTGCACTCATGACTCTAGATTACATTCCAAAGGACTTGATAATAGATGGACTGGGATGCCTTTTACAAACTCGTGCTCAGTCAACGAAACTTCAGCCTTCAATACACAGAAGCTTGATTACAACCTTGTCTACGTTTTATCATTCCGAGAGTTGGACCACCAGACCGGTACTAGACTGCTTCTGCCTGTGGGCATTATTAATACCACGACTACATACCAAGAGTGCTAACCTGCATCAGGCCAGCAGATCAGTACACAGAACAAGACCCGCAAAGCAAGACAAGCACACACAAGGGCCAACCAACCACTATTTTTGAATCAGAAGAGCAGGCTTTGCAACTGTTTGAAATTGAGCATTTAGATGCAAAGTTAGCACAAGAAGTTGGAATTGAAGGTGTTCCTGATTCTGAGGAAGCATTGGTGGAAGCAACCTACAACATGCCATGAGTAAAACCAGACACGAATTGTAGCAGAAAAAAATAGAAAGCAAGAAGAACAGAATGAGAGCCACGTAAAAAACCAAAGTTACTCATGAATGCTCCAAACTTCACTGCAGTAAAACATGAAGCCATTAGTCAAAGCTGTAGAAAATTCAGAAAATACCCGAAATGGAATGGAGACAAAAGTTCAAAGGAAAAGCACAGGCTCAGATTACCGTTCCAAGAACAAGCATCAAACAGGACAATCCGAATTCTGAGCCCTGAAAGGAGTTCGCAGAGATACTTCTTGGATCACCAAAGACCAAATTGAAAACCCTAAAATTTGTTGGACATAAAAGGAGAGAGAGCAGAATCAAAGAAGGGGTGGCTACGAAATTTCTCATCAATCTCACAGTATCCTTTCGCACAGTGCAAAATTCAATCGAGAAAAATTACCTGAAGCCACCACTGCGAAGAAAAGGAGGCGGAGGCAGTTCGAAGGAAGACCAAATCGACCAAATCGTCGTCGCGTCCGCGGTTTCACAGGTTATCACTTTCTCTTTGTGCATGATGCATTCGATTGTTTACCGCTGTTTGTTGTCGTTGTTCGAAAATCCATCACCGGTATCACCTTTTTGCCATTCGCGCTTTATAATTGAAATCGGAAGCGAGGACCTCGGGGTTATTTTGTGATGCTTCTGTACGGTTTATGTGTTATTGTTCTGAAAAGGGGGAGGGAATTTTGATTTGGGAAAGAAGGAGACGGTGGTCAAACAAATCCAGTTTTGGGTTTATTTTTTTTTATCTGATTTGTTATGTTTTTTTCTGTGGGCTTCGATTTCAAACGAGCCAAACTTACCCAGGCCCATGTCGTTATGCCCATTATGATTTCGTTTCCTTTTGTGTGATTTAAACATTCATTTCATATATTATTGATTTCGTTACTCTGGCAAGTGGGCGGTCATGGCTGGGCGGTAAAGACTCTTAGCACTCCACCAGATAGCCCTGGGTTTGATACCCATATATAGCATTTTATTTCTTTTAGCATTCATTTTTTTATGTTTATGTTTTATTATAATTTCTCTTATACTCATAGTTTCATTATTATTTAATAACACAAGTTTGGTTTCCTTTAATTTCATCATCCATTCAAAACCGCTTTAAACTACTAGAATTGCACTTTTCTCGATTCAATGTCGAGCCCATGTCCATACCTTTGTAAGTCGATTGCTTTTAAGCATCGCCATCAACCTCACATAGCTTACTCTTGGACTTTCTTACAATGAGCCAGTTCTCTTGAACTTACACTCATACATTGCATTATTTGTTGTTTGAGCCCGATTTAATTATTTTATGATTTTGAATCCCCATTTGACTAAATGTACCCCACTCCCCCGATGTGTAATAATTTTGTACTGTTTTATCTCTTTATTGCTTGACTGTTTAGTTAGCTACTAACACAAGAATAAAATCAACCATTTCCAAAAGATCAAAAATAATGACTCGATCCAACGTCGAGTATTTTCTCAATAAACAAATCAATTCATTTCTCCCTCCTATTCCATTCCACTTCTTTCAAACTTTTATCAAACGCTTGATTCAATGTCAAGCCATTTTTCCTAATAAAAAGTCAAAAAATATTAATTAATAATTAAGACCTTTTCAATAAAGATGGAAGTGGAACGTGGTGTACACCACGCACTCCTGAGACTAGGATTCGAGATGTATATCTCGCCAATCCTAGCTCTCGCCATCATCCAAATTTATCCACTTTGTTTTCTCTCAAACACTCATTCAAATTTCTCTTAAACGTCCATCAATACTTGATCTAGGGTCAAGTCATTTTCTCAATCAAACTCAAAATACCTAATTCTTATTTAACACTTTTTCAATAAATGTGGAAATGGAACATGGTGTATACCGTGCACTCCTGAGACTAAGATTCGAGACGTATGCCTCGCCTATCTTGGCTCTCGCCATCGTCTAAAAATTGTCAATGCGGTTTCTTCAATACCTTTCTCAATCAAACCTCAAAACACTTAATTGTTATCAAACATTTTTGCAAATAAGATGGAAATGGAACATGGTGTATACCGTGCACTCCTGAGACTAGGATTCGAGATGTATATCTCGCTCATCCAAGTTCTCGCTATCACTCAAAATACATCCAACCAATCAAACTCTTTCTCGCCGCCGTGCGATTAATCAAAAACCTTTTTCATAAATGAAAGATATATTGTCTTAAGGTGATGCAAAACAATGTTTCGGCCACGATTGTTGAGTAGAGATAGATGACGCTTTTCCGAATGTAGATTTATAAATCCGTTTGATGTGTGGTATGCGTCCACTCCTCATCTGTTTTGGGTAAAACAATGTTTTCGTCGATTAATACAATATAGCTTTCGCTAAAATCGACCAACAAACAAACATTTTTCTACCCAGAACTACGTAAGCCTTGATTTCTCTTTTGAGATACGTAGGAGCAGGATTCGTAAATCTTGTCAGGCCCACTAATAAAAAACTTAGGTTTAGTCCTTCGTCAAAAATCCAAAAACATTCTTTTCTCATCCTTTCTTTCTTTCCCACCTAATAATTCGAAAATCCTAATATTTCAAACTAACATTAACGCACACAATTAACCTAATGGTTCCCGTTGAGTACAACGGACGTGAGGGGTGCTAATACCTTCCCCTTGCGTAATCGACTCCCGAACCCTGATATTGGTTGCGATGACCATATCTTATCCTTTCTTTTAGGGGTTTTATCGATATTTTCCCTTTCCCATTTTTGGGAATAAATAAAGTTCGGTGGCAACTCTGTTCAGTCCATCATTGCGAGCGTGCGATCGCGCTTCGCTTTGTAGTCGTATCCCCATTTTTCGAGGTGCGACAGATGGTGACTCTGCTGGGGACTCTGCTGGGGACTCCAATCCCTAAGCGAGTCAAGCCTAGTTTGGACGTTTGTGTGCCTTTGTTTGTTTAATTTTGTGGCTTTTCCCTTATTTGTTGCTTTTTAATATCTTTATTGTTATATTGATATTTGTTGTATATTGGTTCCACCGTGTTGGGTACTTGGATTTTGATTGCAAACCATGTGGGAAAGACTCTACACCCGAGTCTAGAGTGAAAAATAAATAAATAAGATAGGACGATGGTTGAGTAGTACGGACTCCCGAGGTGGATACTTCGTAAGAGTCGGTACGAGAACCTCACTTAGAGTAGATTCTTTTGCAAATATTGTCGCCCGAGGTGTATACCTCGTAAGCTTCGATGTTTCAAAGGGGTCCATGACTCTAAGAACCTTTTAGAACATTGAACCTTTGGCCAACTAGAAATGATGGTTGCGTAGTGTGGATTCCCGAGGTGAATACTTCGTAAGAATCGATACGAGAACCTCGCTCAGAATAGATTCCCTAGATGGAGTTGATGACCAGAAAGTATTTTCCGTAAGCGTCAAACAGTCTTTTGAATCCATGACGCTGAGTACCCTGTCTAGAACCGAGTCGATGGTTGCGTAGTGCGGACTCCCGAGGTGAATACTTCGTAAGAGTCGGTACGAGAACCTCACCCAGAATAGATTCCCTTGATGGAGTTGACGACCGGAAAGTATTTCCCGTAAGCGTAAAAAAATTCTTGTGAATCAATGACTCTGGGGATCCTTTGTGACAAAACCCTAGATCATACCCGGTGAGAACCTATTCTTGGAAAGTAATCAGATTCATCACTACCTCAGACTTTTGAAAACCCGTGTATTGGGAAAAAGACAAATATGGATAGCTTGCATTGCATTCATTTGCATTCCATTGCATCTGCATCTCACCATAATGCATGTCATTTTCCAGACAAATACAAAAAAAACTCATCCATCCTTTGTCCATGATCAGCAAAGTGATTCCTAACACGCGTTTAGAACAAATAACCATGTCTCGAGATATGATGGACGAGCTAAGGAAAAGCCAAGAAGCACTGAATGAGGAACTTAATCTTTTGAAGAGCCAAATGAGATGGGTCTTGGAAACCCTGCAAGTCTTGTTGGGAAAAGAGGGTCACCCAATATACACTGCTGCAACAAAGAGAGATAATACCCCACATCCATCTGGTGTTACCCCAAGTCAAGGGAAATTCTATGTGACAACTCCTCATTTACCAGTATATGGACCTCCCTCAAGACGTCATCATCAACATCCTCTGGCTATTGCTCCTCAAAGTCACCCAAGCCAGGTTCAGAATAAAAATCAGAATAAGAACAAGAGGAACAAGGATCACAATGACTCGATTCCGGTGCCATATAGCAAGCTCTACCAGCAACTGATCCAAAATGCTTTGGTGACCCCTCGAGCTCTCACACCTGTGTCACCATACCTGCCATGGTACAATCCAAATGCAACATGTGAATTCCATAAAGGGGCATTGGGACATGACCTGGATTCTTGCTTAGCGCTAAAAGCCTTGGTACGGGAACTCATTAACAAAAAGAGCTTAGTCTTTGAAGAAGATCACCCGAAGATCAAGTGCGGATACCATACTGGAACAATGGGGCACTCCATCGAGGAATGCAAGAGTTTTAAGCTCAAGCTGCAAGGATTGATTGACATAAGGTCACCAACACTCAAGGAGGAGGGCTCAGTTACATATACCTTGATTTCTGGGCCAGGTAATGAGAAAGGGAAAGGACCCTTGAGACCCCTCAAGGTTTTGTACCACAAGGAAGATGTCAGGGATGTGGCTAATGAGCTATCATTATTTCCTGGTAAGAGCATTGAGATACCGCCTTGGATTTCCAATGTCACGACCCATACCAATGAAAGAAAAGGAGAAGTGAGTAGTGGATCCAAGAGAGTTGCGTTCAACGATGAGATTGAAGGAAAAGAATTTGAAGATCATCATGCCAATGTCAAAAAGCTTGTTGATCCCAACCTTCAAGTTTGAAGAAGTCAATTCCATAAAGCTAGCAATCATTTGGCTGTCTCAACATTTCTTTTGTAGTTTCCTTGCATGTTGATTGTTAATTGCTTTTAAGCATTGTTGTTTTATTTGAATTGGTAAGATTAATGAAATGTTTATGCATCTTTTGAATTAATCCATTCATATTCACTCGTTTTTCATTTTATGTTAAAAACAAAAATACTCCTCTCATTCACTTTTGTTCATCAAACCGTTGTGTTAACAAAGATTCGAAGGAGGATGATGAAAACGAAACAACTGAAATTGCTGTGGTATGCTTTTGAGTAAAACCTTGTCGAGGATGTAAGGCATTGTTTCAAATCCCCAAACACTGGAGTGATAAGGAGTTAATCCCTAGACAACCACTTTGAGCCTAGAAGTTGGTGTTTATTTCAAATCTAAAACCCTTAATCTTAACCTGGGGCAGGGTAGTTATGTTCAGATAGTTTGATCGTGCATTCGATCTTTCAAAAAAATCGTCCATATGTACACCCTCCAATTAGGTTCAACCACATGTTATCCTTCGCGCACATGTTGAAGTGTTGAAGAAGCTAAGAAAAGCTAAAATTAGTGTTGGTTGATCCTTATCCACCAATAATATGGCAGTCAACACCTTTAAAAAATAAAAAAAGCCCGCTAAGTCAAATACCACAAAATGACTTAGGCAAAAGTTAGGGCATCCCGATGGACCAAAAGCTTCAGAGAAGCGGTCCAGGAAAAATTAGGGATAAAGAAAATCAATCAAAAGAGGTCACCAAAATCCTCAACAAAACAAAAAAAATAAGGTGACTGCCATTTCAAGAAAATTCGTCTTGAATCCTCATCACACCTTCGAACCCTCTTGGAAGTCGAATGCGTGTATTGAATTAACTGAACATAGGAACTGGAGATCATCAAGAAGAAGGGGTGAGTAAAAATAAATTTTGAGCCTTATATCCTTTTGTTTCAAAAAAACCGTGAACGAGACCACGTTACAACCCTTAAAAGACCTAATTTAGGCAGGGTTTATTTTGAAAGCATACTATAACAAGGTTGTGTTAACTTGACTCCAAACGATTTTTGTTAATCATTTGATAGCACCAACTTGCATACTGTGAATGACTTGATCACCATTGTGTTCTTATCAAAAACTCGTTCACTGTATTTCACCCATTCATATCAATAAACTTTGAGTTCAAATTTTTGCATAAACATTGCATTAAAATTACCATTTTTTTGAATGCACAATCTTATTTGCGAGTCAACACTTAGCATCAAAGAAATTCCAACAATATGCAGTTGATAAAGTGAAAGAAGTCCAAACAGGGGAAAATCACTTTGAGTATCATTCAATCCCATCCAATCACCCCAAGGTTCAGTTAGCCAAGAGTAATTTGCTTCAAAACTTAGACTGGGGCAAGCCACCTCAGTGCTCAATGAGTCAAACTATCCAAAGGACAGTCAATCAAGAGTCTACCATTCCAACATTTGGTTAGTCAAGATCAGACCATTGCAAGTTTCAAACGCTTGGGGCAAGCCATCTCGAGGTAGTCTCATGGCAAGTTGTTTCCAAACTCACTTTCAAGGTGAACCTTTACAAAGACCCACCAGACTGGGGCAAGATGAGCCACAGAGGGGCAAAACCTCTTTCTTCATGCTTGGGGCAAGCCATCTCGAGGTAGTCTCATGGCAAGTTGTTTCCAAACTCACTTTCAAGGTGAACGTTTACAAAGACCCAACAAACTGGGGCAAGATGAGCCACAAAGGGGCAAAACCTCTTTCTTCATGCTTACAAACTGCTCAAACAAATTTTGCCATACGTCAACCACTATTGAGTTTAAGACGACTGCCCGGAAATTATGCTAGCATGATTCATTAATCCTCCAAAAGGATCCCATTGGCTAAGTTGTGGCTATCAAGCTTGATAAATTCTCCTTTGATAACATCTACCATAAAATATTTGGTTGAGTTCTTGGTGTTGAGGAATCAGAATCTCTGTAAACAGTCCCTACAAACTCCCAGTCTGCCAAGTGTCAGCATTCTCATAATCATGATCATTCATATATCATGCATTCAAATCATGCATAGCCGAAATGTACTTCGTGCTCATTTTGCATTGAACCAGGTCTTATTGTTGATCATGTATCCTTTGACCTCTAATTCCAGTTCGTCTTTGGTGCCCTTAAACCAACATCCAGTTTTCGCAGTCATTTTCAAGTCCAATTGTTGTTGGCAAAATCCGTTAAAAAGTTGGTTATAATCCATTACTTACGGTTAAGAGTCCAATTGTTGTTGAACTTTATTCCATTGTCAGGTCATATATGAACCTGTTGTTCAATACTATTCAGGTCATATATGAACCTGTTGTTGAGCCTTATTCCATTGTCAGGTCATATATGAACCTGTTTGTTCAATACCATTCAGGTCATATATGAACCTATTGTTGAGCTTTATTCCATTGTCAGGTCATATATGAACCTGTTGTTCAATACTATTCAGGTCATATATGAACCTGTTATTCAATACTATTCAGGTCATATATGAACCTGTTGTTGAGCCTTATTCCATTGTCAGGTCATATATGAACCTGTTTGTTCAATACTATTCAGGTCATATATGAACCTGTTGTTGAGCCTTATTCCATTGTCAGGTCATATATGAACCTGTTTGTTCAATACTATTCAGGTCATATATGAACCTGTTGTTGAGCCTTATTCCATTGTCAGGTCATATATGAACCTGTTTGTTCAATACTATTCAGGTCATATATGAACCTGTTGTTGAGCTTTATTCCATTGTCAGGTCATATATGAACCTGTTGTTCAATACTATTCAGGTCATACATGAACCTGTTGTTCAATACTATTCAGGTCATATATGAACCTGTTGTTGAACCTTATTCTAGTGTCAGGTCATATATGAACCTGTTCTGAAGAGTTTTTCTCTATGATTGTTTCAGTGTTGTCAGGTCATATATGAACCTGCTGTTGAGCTTTCATTCCAGTATTACCAGGTCATATATGAACCTGTTGATACACTCTTCTTGAATTTTTCTGAGTTTGTTAGGTCATATCTGAACCTGCTGTCAGAACTTCTTAATATTCCCCAGCATTGTCAGGTCATATATGAACCTGTTTGTTGTGTTTTATTCCAGTATTGCCAGGTCATATATGAACCTGTTGTAGCATTTTTTCTTTTCCTTGTTCGGGTTTAGTAGGTCATATATGAACTTACTACCGAAATCTCTTGTGTTCTAAGTATCGTTTATCAAATTTCACTTTGAGTACTCCCCAGTGTGGGTCTGATTCTCCAGCAGGATTTGTCTCCCCCAGCAAATTTGTTTTTTACCATTTGTCTGTCTCCCTGTGGACCATCAGCATTCCCCACAGTTTGGTCTGTCTAATAGTATCTCCTGTCAAGGGTCCACCATATCCCTAGCAGATAAAAATTACAAAAAAAGAATCATGCATATCATATCATATCACATCATGTCATAGGGATTCAGGATCAAAATTCGGGTCTTCTTAGTATTTAACCATCTCCAACTATGATCATATGAAGAGTGTCCTGCTTCATATTCTCTAGTTGAAGACGCTTAAATAGGGGCAACTGTCATACCCCGATTTTGATCCTGAATTTTTCCATTTTTTTTTTATTTTTTTATTTTTTATTTTGGCACTTGGCCTAAGGTTCATTTGCATGCATTCATGACCAAAGACAACCGTCCCTTCCCAAATCCATATTTTTTGTTAAACATTGGTCATTGTCTAGGCTTTTTTTTCTTTATCATGGTGTTTTGATTATAAAGTGGATTCTAATTATTTGATTTTTTTAATTTTCAATGTGATTTTAATTTCAAATTAAGTCTAATTCCAAATTTCAATTTAATCTTAATTGTGTTTTTACTAATGATTCAAATTCTAATTGATTTTTTTAATTTCCAAATAAATGTTAGAATTTGACATCAAAGTAGTTTTAACAAATTAGATTAATTTGATTTTAATTGGTTTTTATTGTTTTTTTATCATTTAGATGAGTTTTAGATCATTTCAAAAATCCATATCCATTTCTATAACCACAAATTTATTTCATTCAAACCAAATTCCATGAATAATTTTAAACCAAGTTATAATTTCACTTCCAATTCATTCCACATTTTACACTAGCCAAATCCAAACATTCATTACACCATTCAAATGTCCTAATAATCATTTCATTCATTAACAATCCAATTACTTTACAATAACCATGTCAAAAAAAATAATAAAGTAAAATCTCACAAACATGATCCATTTTCCGTCCATAGTTCATTTCAAATCAAAATAGTACATACACTCATTTCATAACATTCAATAATATTTAACTTTCAAATATTTCCAAACTCATTTTCATACATACATTTTCATGTCCAATTACATTCAATTACCATTACATACGTCCACTTTCAATTCACATCACAACAAAGACTACGATAATTACATGTCTAAGCAAACTCTTCCAAGCAATCCATTCTACACTAATTTAAGCATCAATCCAATTCCATAAGACAAGTTGCTTCCGATTTCAATGTCATGTTGCAATCCCTTTGTTCCAACGACGAAGCGCTTCAGCAGCTATTACACAAAGTTGAATCAGCAAAAATACTCCCAATATTTGATATCTGGATCTTTGATTTAATGCTTTTCCAATGAACACATAACGAATGGCAGAAGCACGTTTGGATATATGATAATAAAGGCCTTCAAAGTAAAACAACATGAGGTTAGCACGAAGAACCAACTGCAGTAACTCACGAACAAAAGAGAGCATCGTAGGCCATTTCTGAACCATACGCAACCACTCTGCAGAACCATGCCACTACGAGTTTGCAATGATAATACTCCACAGACATTCCAAGTAAAACCTGCAAATGGCAAAGGAAAAGTGCATCCTGCTTCAGCCAACGCAACAAGCCCTGTTGCAGAACCAAAACAGACCTGCCGGATGCGCATAAATGCTGCAACACCATTAGGCGAGCCATGGCCATGCTACATGAAGCTCAAATCCAGAACACTGGTTGCACAAGTCCACATTAATGCCATGCTACAAGAAACATTCCTGTAACCAAAATCAGTTGATTAGAAATCAAGTTTCCTGCATTAATGTAAAACCATCGGCATGCTGCAACCATAACCAGTAAACTTAACCTGCATTTGATACTAATCAACGGTTGAATCTCACCTGCGGAGTCACTTTCATCCTGTCATGAAATGTTGCAAAATATTGCAACACCTTATGCAATATGCGTATAAGCCGCAGTGAGTTACCGTCATCCATTACAGGAAGGATTGGTTGCTTCGATAAGTCGTGCGTGGTATATGGTCTTGATCAAGACCTGTACTTGACCTCATACCTAGCAAAAACATTGAAATCACAAGGCAGAATCATAACAGAACCATGGTCATGATATAAAGGAATTAATGCGTAGAGTTACAACAAATCAGCAGGGGTCACTCATCATATCCAGCCTGTCATGAGGTTGCAGATTTTGGTTTGGTTAAAAAATGCACCTGATGGGAAATATTCCGTTGAAACAAGGCTGGCTGGCGCATTTGGATATTTGGCACCTGAACATTAGCCACTTTAGCCAGTCTGGTGAAGTGATCAAAGCATGGACTGGTGAAGCTCACCCGGAAAATATACTATACGAGGAAAATAGTTGGCAAATTTATGGTGCGGAAGCTGTAATGGTTCATTCACCTACGGCAACAGCTATTGCAAAATCCAATCTTGTCAATTATTCTGTTGATATAGGTGGGATTGAGACAGGTTGCACTCATGACTCTAGATTACATTCCAAAGGACTTGATAATAAATGGACTGGGATGCCTTTTACAAACTCATGCTCAGTCAACGAAACTTCAGTCTTCAATACACAGAAGCTTGATTACAACCTTGTCTACGTTTTATCATTCCGAGAGTTGGACCACCAGACCGGTACTAGACTGCTTCTGCCTGTGGGCATTATTAATACCACGACTACATACCAAGAGTGCTAACCTACATCAGGCCAGCAGATCAGTACACAGAACAAGACCCGCAAAGCAAGACAAGCACACACAAGGGCCAACCAACCACTATTTTTGAATCAGAAGAGCAGGCTTTGCAACTGTCTGAAATTGAGCATTTAGATGCAAAGTTAGCACAAGAAGTTGGAATTGAAGGTGTTCCTGATTCTGAGGAAGCATTGGTGGAAGCAACCTACAGCATGCCATGAGTAAAACCAGACACGAATTGTAGCAGAAAAAAATAGAAAGCAAGAAGAACAGAATGAGAGCCACGTAAAAAACCAAAGTTACTCATGAATGCTCCAAACTTCACTGCAGTAAAACATGAAGCCATTAGTCAAAGCTGTAGAAAATTCAGAAAATACCCGAAATGGAATGGAGACAAAAGTTCAAAGGAAAAGCACAGGCTCAAAATTACCGTTCCAAGAACAAGCATCAAACAGGACAATCCGAATTCTGAGCCCTGAAAGGAGTTCGCAGAGATACTTCTTGGATCACCAAAGACCAAATTGAAAACCCTAAAATTTGTTGGACATAAAAGGAGAGAGAGCAGAATCAAAGAAGGGGTGGCTACGAAATTTCTCATCAATCTCACAGTATCCTTTCGCACAGTGCAAAATTCAATCGAGAAAAATTACCTGAAGCCACCACTGCGAAGAAAAGGAGGCGGAGGCAGTTCGAAGGAAGACCAAATCGACCAAATCGTCGTCGCGTCCGCGGTTTCACAGGTTATCACTTTCTCTTTGTGCATGATGCATTCGATTGTTTACCGCTGTTTGTTGTCGTTGTTCGAAAATCCATCACCGGTATCACCTTTTTGCCATTCGCGCTTTATAATTGAAATCGGAAGCGAGGACCTCGGGGTTATTTTGTGATGCTTCTGTACGGTTTATGTGTTGTTGTTCTGAAAAGGGGGAGGGAATTTTGATTTGGGAAAGAAGGAGACGGTGGTCAAACAAATCCAGTTTTGGGTTTATTTTTTTATCTGATTTGTTATGTTTTTTTCTATGGGCTTCGATTTCAAACGAGCCAAACTTACCCAGGCCCATGTCGTTATGCCCATTATGATTTTGTTTCCTTTTGTGTGATTTAAACATTCATTTCATATATTATTGATTTCGTTACTCTGGCAAGTGGGCGGTCATGGCTGGGCGGTAAAGACTCTTAGCACTCCACCAGATAGCCCTGGGTTTGATACCCATATATAGCATTTTATTTCTTTTAGCATTCATTTTTTTATGTTTATGTTTTATTATAATTTCTCTTATACTCATAGTTTCATTATTATTTAATAACACAAGTTTGGTTTCCTTTAATTTCATCATCCATTCAAAACCGCTTTAAACTACTAGAATTGCACTTTTCTCGATTCAATGTCGAGCCCATGTCCATACCTTTGTAAGTCGATTGCTTTTAAGCATCGCCATCAACCTCACATAGCTTACTCTTGGGCTTTCTTACAATGAGCCAGTTCTCTTGCACTTACACTCATACATTGCATTATTTGTTGTTTGAGCCCGATTTAATTATTTTATGATTTTGAATCCCCATTTGACTAAATGTACCCCACTCCCCCGATGTGTAATAATTTTGTACTGTTTTATCTCTTTATTGCTTGACTGTTTAGTTAGCTACTAACACAAGAATAAAATCAACCATTTCCAAAAGATCAAAAATAATGACTCGATCCAACGTCGAGTATTTTCTCAATAAACAAATCAATTCATTTCTCCCTCCTATTCCATTCCACTTCTTTCAAACTTTTATCAAACGCTTGATTCAACGTCAAGCCATTTTTCCTAATAAAAACTCAAAAAATATTAATTAATAATTAAGACCTTTTCAATAAAGATGGAAGTGGAACGTGGTGTACACCACGCACTCCTGAGACTAGGATTCGAGATGTATATCTCGCCAATCCTAGCTCTCGCCATCATCCAAATTTATCCACTTTGTTTTCTCTCAAACACTCATTCAAATTTCTCTTAAACGTCCATCAATACTTGATCTAGGGTCAAGTCATTTTCTCAATCAAACTCAAAATACCTAATTCTTGTTTAACACTTTTTCAATAAATGTGGAAATGGAACATGGTGTATACCGTGCACTCCTGAGACTAAGATTCGAGACGTATGCCTCGCCTATCTTGGCTCTCGCCATCGTCTAAAAATTGTCAATGCGGTTTCTTCAATACCTTTCTCAATCAAACCTCAAAACACTTAATTGTTATCAAACATTTTTGCAAATAAGATGGAAATGGAACATGGTGTATACCGTGCACTCCTGAGACTAGGATTCGAGATGTATATCTCGCTCATCCAAGTTCTCGCTATCACTCAAAATACATCCAACCAATCAAACTCTTTCTCGCCGCCGTGCGATTAATCAAAAACCTTTTTCATAAATGAAAGATATATTGTCTTAAGGTGATGCAAAACAATATTTCGGCCACGATTGTTGAGTAGAGATAGATGACGCTTTTCCGAATGTAGATTTATAAATCTGTTTGATGTGTGGTATGCGTCCACTCCTCATCTGTTTTGGGTAAAACAATGTTTTCGTCGATTAATACAATATAGCTTTCGCTAAAATCGACCAACAAACAAACATTTTTCTACCCAGAATTACGTAAGCCTTGATTTCTCTTTTGAGATACGTAGGAGCAGGATTCGTAAATCTTGTCAGGCCCACTAATAAAAAACTTAGGTTTAGTCATTCGTCAAAAATCCAAAAACATTCTTTTCTCATCCTTTCTTTCTTTCCCACCTAATAATTCGAAAAGCCTAATATTTCAAACTAACATTAACGCACACAATTAACCTAATGGTTCCCGTTGAGTACAACGGACGTGAGGGGTGCTAATACCTCCCCCTTGCGTAATCGACTCCCGAACCCTGATATTGGTTGCGATGACCATATCTTATCCTTTCTTTTAGGGGTTTTATCGATATTTTCCCTTTCCCATTTTTGGGAATAAATAAAGTTCGGTGGCGACTCTGTTCAGTCCATCATTGCGAGCGTGCGATCGCGCTTCGCTTTGTAGTCGTATCCCCATTTTTCGAGGTGCGACAGGTATGGCATATGCTCTTTTGTTTTAACTCATGCTCCATTTGTATTGGCTTGTATCTTTGCATGCATGAGTCTATTATTCAGACTACCACGAATCTTGCATGCATAACCCTATAATACAACCTATAAGGAATCTCTTCCATGATTCCCTGCCAAGATTCTCTGCCATGTTTCTCTGTCCTAGGAGGCGCCATTTTTATCGCCACATGCTTTTAAAAAACAACCTATGCGCCATACCCAATGGTGCATGCATTTGACATCACATGCAAAAAAGAATCACGTTAATGTTATCTCCCATATATAACTATTGATGTGTTTCTCAGCATTTTCATCAAACACACTCAATCTATCCACCTTGTCTGCAACATACACTCAACCTACCCACATTATCAGCAACATATACTCAAAAGCATTCAAAAAAATATCTCTGCTAACCATGGGTGATGAACATCGAGGAACTATCGACAATATTGCAGAGTTTGTAAGTTATTATTTCCTAATATTGTAGCTTATTTAATTTCCTTAATACTATAATTTATTACTTTTTCTTACTTATTTCCTTAATTATCATTTGTTAGGACCCAAAGAGATTTCGATGTCGTGTACATGAATATGTACCACATGACCCATTGATAGAGCCATGCTTACAAGCATACAGTTTTGGTAATGTACTCAACATAGTCTCATACTCTGTTGATTACAAATTTATCCTTTCTTTGGTAGAATCATGGAGACCCGGGACCCACACATTTCACCTTCCATTCGGTGAATGTACCGTCATACTAGAGGACATGTACATGTGGTTGGGTCTACCTGTCGATGATACAACTGTTAATGGTAGAGTTAACCAAGATAACTCTATATGCGAAGAATTGTTGGGTGCCCCTTTGTGTGAATACACAACTATGGGACAAACTTCAGATCAACCTAGGGGTCAAGGTATTAATTTAAAATATCTTAAACAATATTATTCACGTATAACATTAGGCGAATAATCGACTGAGTATGAAAAGATAATTAAAGCCCAGTGTTATATTATGATTCTATTTGGTAATTTTTTTATTTTCTAAAAGTACTGGTAATACGGTAAATATTATGTATTTGCCATTGTTACGAAACATAAATAAAGTAGGCACATATAGTTGAGGTTCAGCTGTTTTGTTTCATCCATATAGTTTGTTGTGTAAAAATGCAAAAAAGAATACTTGTACGTTTTATTCTTGCACCTTTTTGCTACAAGCATGAGGTTGGTCGAGAATGCCGTCACTCACCTCAGTCACGAGAAACCATTCACATTCTCCTTCGTAACAAAGTAAGTTAATCTTAAATCTTCGAATTTGTTAAGCTTTATACTACAACTAACTGTAACTAATATATTTTCAATCTTTTCGTTTTAGGTGGTCAGTTCTGGGGATGAACTACAACAAATGTCACAAACACGCTATAGTAGTCTATCACAATATTTTAGACCACATTGGACCAGACGATGTATTAGAGTTAAACAACTCTAAATTTGGTTTTAAAAAATTAACAATTCACAAATCTTCTAATCACATTTTTTTTCTTATACAATTTATATGGAGGTCGTATCTAGGTATCGACCATGAGGTTAACCCTGATGATGATGCAGTTTGGATAACAAAAACACAAATTATTAGATTCACTATTGTGGAGATGCACCAGAGTGACTGTGTAAAACTGCAGTTCGGCATGCAATAATAAATTCTAGACTCTCTGACGTGTTTGGGTGACTGGCATCAACATAGAGTCAATGCCCAATAGGATTATTCTGATTGGAGAGACATTGCTAAAGAGATGTATCGTCATTAGAAGAATCGATGTTGACACCTCTTAAATGAACCTCTCATACAAGGTGCTAGACCAACTCAACATTATATGAATTGGTTTAGGTCGCTTACAACGACACAATTTGTGTATGAGCCGAGGTATTTGATTGGTCCACGCCAACGGGATTCTTCATCATACTACCAACAAAAAACCCCTGCCCAACAACCAACCCCACACCATTACCAAATGCAAGAACAATGTCAACCCACCTAAACCCAAGGACCAACCTCACAACATCACCATACCATATACACCCAACCACCAAACACCCAACCCTGCAACAATTCATGCCACACATTCAAACACAACACCAAGAGCATGACCCATACCACCAATAACCACATGCCCCCACCATATCTTACTGTAGCTCCGATGATTCATACGATTCCACACCATCCCACCATAGCCCCCCACCAATGAACACCCAAACATCTCATCGCCAAAACACCCAACCACTGTATGACTTTCTTACACCATAAAAACCATTGATTTGTTTCCAAAATGATTCAATGTCCCAACTCAACCAACCACCATCCATACATAATCGAATCACAATAACCCAACGATGACAACATGGGCACCGAACTCAATTACAGCAGCGCCGTTGGCGGAAATCCCCCAGCTAATGGGGAGAAATGATGGAAAATATGTAAAATACCCCAAAACCCTCGCACCAACCATCTTTTCTTCAGGACAACACTCAAAGACCCCAAACACCTCAAGGAAATCGTGGGAGACCTTGAAGGCAAGCTAATGCATCAGGATTACAACAACGGGACATTTCGATCGGGCAAGTTATTGAATTTTATAACATAATGTTGTGTATTTGAATTTTATAACATAATATATTATGAATTAGTTTTAATTTTTTTCTTTCAATTTTTTAAAATTATAATTATTAAAATAAAACAAAAATAAAAATAAAGGAGTAGCCACATGTAGTGGCACATGCTCCTACTGGATGCATACATGCGCCACTTGTAGTGGCATGATATAAATGTTGTCCCCACCATCAATGGCGTGTGTGTGTTAAAATCCAATACATACGCAAACCCTTGTGGCCACTCCTCTTGTCATGCGTCTAAAACATGGTCAATTTGGTAAATAAATTAAAAACGTGGTTATTTTGGTATATAATTTGAAAAACTTGGTTATTTAAAAAAAATCAAAGATGGTTGAACGCCAAAACACCCAACCACTGTATGACTTTCTTACACCACAAAAACCATTGATTTGTTTCCAAAACGATTCAATGTCCCAACTCAACCAACCACCATCCACACATAATTGAATCGCAACAACCCAACGATGACAACATGGGCACCGAACTCAATTACAGCAGCGCCGTTGGCGGAAACCCCCCAGCTAATGGGGAGAAATGATGGCAAATATGTAAAATACCCCAAAACCCTCGCACCAACCATCTTTTCTTCAGGACAACACTCAAAGACCCCAAACACCTCAAGGAAATCGTGGGAGACCTTGAAGGCAAGCTAATGCATCAGGATTAGAACAATGGGACATTTCGATCGGGCGAGTTATTGAATTTTATAACATAATGTTGTGTATTTGAATTTTATAACATAATATATTATGAATTAGTTTTAATTTTTTTCTTTCAATTTTTTAAAATTATAATTATTAAAATAAAACAAAAATAAAAATAAAGGAGTAGCCACATGTAGTGGCACATGCTCCTACTGGATGCATACATGCGCCACTTGTAGTGGCATGATATAAATGTTGTCGCCACCATCAATGGCGTGTGTGTGTTAAAATCCAATACATACGCAAACCCTTGTGGCCACTCCTCTTGTCATGCGTCTAAAACATGGTCAATTTGGTAAATAAATTCAAAACATGGTTATTTTGGTATATAATTTGAAAAACTTGGTTATTTAAAAAAAATCAAAGATGGTTGAACGCCAAAACACCCAACCACTGTATGACTTTCTTACACAACAAAAACCATTGATTTGTTTCCAAAACGATTCAATGTCCCAACTCAACCAACCACCATCCACACATAATCGAATCACAACAACCCAACAATGACAACATGGACACCGAACTCAATTACAGCAGCGCCGTTGGCAGAAACCCCCTAGCTAATGGGGAGAAATGATGGCAAATATGTAAAATACCCCAAAACCCTCGCACCAACCATCTTTTCTTCAGGACAACACTCAAAGACCCCAAACACCTCAAGAAAATCGTGGGAGACCTTGAAGGCAAGCTAATGCATCAGGATTAGAACAATGGGACATTTCGATCGGGCGAGTTATTGAATTTTATAACATAATGTTGTGTATTTGAATTTTATAACATAATATATTATGAATTAGTTTTAATTTTTTTCTTTCAATTTTTTAAAATTATAATTATTAAAATAAAACAAAAATAAAAATAAAGGAGTAGCCACATGTAGTGGCACATGCTCCTACTGGATGCATACATGCGCCACTTGTAGTGGCATGATATAAATGTTGTCGCCACCATCAATGGCGCGTGTGTGTTAAAATTCAATACATACGCAAACCCTTGTGGCCACTCCTCTTGTCATGCGTCTAAAACATGGTCAATTTGGTAAATAAATTAAAAACGTGGTTATTTTGGTATATAATTTGAAAAACTTGGTTATTTAAAAAAAATCAAAGATCGTTGAACGCCAAAACACCCAACCACTGTATGACTTTTTTACACCACAAAAATCATTGATTTGTTTCCAAAACGATTCAATGTCCCAACTCAACCAACCACCATCCACACATAATCGAATCACAACAACCCAATGATGACAACATGGGCACCGAACTCAATTACAGCAGCGCCGTTGGCGGAAACCCCCTAGCTAATGGGGAGAAATGATGGCAAATATGTAAAATACCCCAAAACCCTCGCACCAACCATCTTTTCTTCAGGACAACACTCAAAGACCCCAAACACCTCAAGGAAATCGTGGAGACCTTGAAGGCAAGCTAATGCATCAGGATTAGAACAATGGGACATTTCGATCGGGCGAGTTATTGAATTTTATAACATAATGTTGTGTATTTGAATTTTATAACATAATATATTATGAATTAGTTTTAATTTTTTTCTTTCAATTTTTTAAAATTATAATTATTAAAATAAAACAAAAATAAAAATAAAGGAGTAGCCACATGTAGTGGCACATGCTCCTACTAGATGCATACATGCGCCACTTGTAGTGGCATGATATAAATGTTGTCGCCACCATCAATGGCGCGTGTGTGTTAAAATCCAATACATACGCAAACCCTTGTGGCCACTCCTCTTGTCATGCGTCTAAAACATGGTCAATTTGGTAAATAAATTAAAAACGTGGTTATTTTGGTATATAATTTGAAAAACTTGATTATTTAAAAAAAATCAAAGATGGTTGAACGCACATGAACTTTGAATAAATTTTTAAAATGAAAAACACCAAGTTAGATACGAGAGTGGATGAGAGATTAACAACTACCCCTTGTAGGTCTAAATCCGACAACAACCGATTTACGATTTTAACATTCATTATTTGTGATTGACTTAATTTTCATTTAAAACAAATCGAAAAAATTTAAATATGTCAAAACACAATTCTCACCACCCCAATGTTTTGTATTTTCTCATCTTCAATATCATTGATAATTGAATAGGTCGACAAAAGATTCATATGCGTCTCCTTTTGAACAAGACTTATTAGCCTCTAGTAGCTGTAAGAAACAAAAATGGAGCCAGGGGATTACTTTGTTGCAATTCTCGTTACACCTTAAATTCATATGTGATGCTCCCATTAATCAATATTGACATTGATTAGACGAGGACACAATTTTTTAATCCTAATATTCACAAAAATGCATTCTATAAGATGCTGTCCAAAAATATATGTTGTGGAGGTGAAAATAGAGGTGGCTAAAAAAGGAAACAAAAGTTATAGAATATACAAATTATCTTAAAGTCTTGTGGATGGAGTTAGACATTATAGAGTTATCAAAATCAAGTGTACAGAAGATTCAACAATATTTAAGGAGTATATTAAATAAGATAGAGTCTATAATTTTCTAGTGGAACTCAACTCTGACTTTGGCCGAGTTAGAGTTAAAAATTTTGACAAAGAAAAAGTACCAAACATTAACGAAGTAGTGGCTATAGTGAGGAGTGAAGAAACAAGAAGGGGTATTATTGCAACAAGCCTTGTCATACTCGAAAAAAATGATGGAAATTGAATGAAAAGTCTCATAATATAGAGTTGGCACAAAAGAGAGACTTATAAAAAAAAGAGGATATGCACACATGGATGGAAATACTAGTGGAGACAGTCTAGAAGGAGGGGTGCAACTTAACCTAACTGGAGTAGAAAATGTGAGATCTCTCCTTAGTAAGTTGGAGAAATCAACAGGCACATGTTCTCTAACAAATCTAAGTACATCTCTCCTTTTTCTTTTGTAAATCTATGTTTTCGTTTGAAATTTATACTTCAAATATAATTTTTAAATAATATTGGATACTGGATTATGGAGCCACGGACCACATGACACCCATATCCATACATTTTTCCACTTATTCACCTTGCCTTAGTAATAAAAAGGTAAAATTATACATTACATATGATACTCTTATAATTATACCAGGTCAAAGAAAGATTCAAATTTACTCATATATGACCCTTAACAACGTCATTCATACCAAAATTATTTACTAGCCAAATTTACTTACAAAAACTCATAAAAGACCTATCTTGTAACATTATTTTCTATAATAATTTTTTTTTATGACAAGGATTCAGAGAGAACGGTTGGAAGTGCTAGAGAATAAAATGGTCTTTACTACTTGGATAACAAAGATTCAAGTCCATATTTTTTCAGCAACATTTTTTTCTTCATAATCAATAAATATCAATAGGGAGAAAGTTCTCTTATACCATTGTCTCATAGATAATCTTTAAGCAGTTATTTTCTAATTTATTTAAAATATTAGATGTTGACAGTCTTCATTATAAGGTGTGTGAGCTTGCTAAATATAAGCGTGTATCCTTTTCCGTTAGTAATAAAATGAATATTTTTCTATTTTATCTAGTTCATATAAATGTATGGGGTCCATATAATAATCCAAATATTTCAGGTGCCTATTGGCTCGTTACCTTTATTGACGATTTACTCAAGCTACATGAGTCTACTTACTCAAACAAAAATCTAAAGTTAGTTGTGTGTTTTCTCAAATATTTTCTATGATTAAAAATTAATTTTGTATGATTATTAAGTGGATTCAATCTAATAATATGAAGGATTACTTTAATTATAACCTTAATTCTTTGTGTCAAAATGAAGGTATACTATCATTTATGAGTTTTCATGTGTTAAAACACCCCCAAAAATCGTCTGCCTTCTTCTGTACTTTCCTCCAAAACTCCTATGGAAGTTTTATCCTCGTTATATCATAGCATGTAAACCTCTATTAATCTCACTCCTAGAATATTTGGTTGTATGTTATTTGTCCATATCCGTAGTGATAATAGAGAGAAACTTGATCCTAGAGCCTTAAAGCGTATCTTTATAAGATATTTTTCCACCCCAAGGATTACAAATGTTATCATCTACCATGAATTATTTGTCTCTCAAGATGTCACTTTCCATAAGCAACAAATTTACATTCAAACTCATCTTCAAGGGGAGAACATAAATAGGGAAAACGAGTCCCTTCTACTTCGTGACCTTACTCTCGGACAAACAGTTGAGGTTGAAATTAGTAGTGACAATGTTAGACCTGAACTTGATTCTGAAAAAGGTGAAAATATTGAAACCTATGTAAGATACATGAAGAATTTATTATATACGAGAAGGAAGACCATTTATAAATTTACTCATATCCAAGAGTCCAATTTGACATAGGTAAATTTCATTATACCTTCAAACTCATTTTAATTTTTGAATTTTCTCATAAATAAGAAATAGAATACAAATCAATTGAACTACCACTATCACGACACTATAAATATTTACGTCTTCCAATTTCCATTAGGAAAGTTACCATAAATTGTACCAAAAATCCACTTTACCCTCTATCCAAATACATAAGTTTTGAACAAATTTCATCTACACATAAAGTCTTTCTCACAAATCTGACTACTATAACACTATCTACCTATATATCTGACGCGTTGTCTAATAGAAAATGGAAACAAACCATGGATTTAGAAATGGAGACACTGGATAAGAACAATACTTGAGAATTAGTTTCTCTACCAAATGGAAAGAAATCTGTAAAATACAAATGGGTATACACTTTTAAATACAAGGAAAATATATAAGGCAAGATTGGTAGCTAAAGATTCACTCAAGCATATGGATTATATTATTTATAGAGATTTGTTCTATTTGAAACAATGAATACTGTAAGAGTGATATTATCTTTAAACTATTTAGAATCGAAACTTAAACCAATTTGATGTGAAAAATACATTCTTTCATGGTGAAATTAAAGAAGAAATCTATATGGATGTACTTCTTGGGTTCTGTGAAAAAACTGACACCAACACCGTGTGCAAGTTAAGAAAACATTTATATGGGTTAAAGCAATTTCCACACGCATGGTTTGGAAGATTAACTAAAGTTATGGTTAGCTTGAACTTCAAACAAAGGAGTTCATACCCTATTTATCAAACATTCTTAAATAAGGACAATAATTGTGTTATTGATGTATGTGGTGATATTTTAATCACGTAATGATGGGGAAAGACAAAAATTGTTGAACATACACTTAGCCAATGAAATTGAGATTAAGACCTTAGAAAAAATGAAATACTTTATGAAAATTGAAGTTACCCATTCTAAAAAAGAATTTTCATATATCAGCAGAAATATATCTTCTGCAAGAGACCGAAAAGACAACATACAAACTACAATATCCAATTACCATTAACCTTTAGAGATAACAATATTTGTTAGTATACTTATTTTGCAAACAAAACTTAAATATGGCATGTTGCTATCACATTTACGTACAATTTAGCTTTTTTATTGCAATAAATTTTTGTTAGTCCTTAGTTGTTTCGAAACTGAGATGTGAGCACTTCACTTTTATCCATGTCAATGTTATCACCTTCTCCTACCATATCATCAACATACTTTGTCTCTTTACTAATTTTCTCATCATTCAAGCATACTAAAAACTTCTTTATTTCATTCTTTCCATTTCCCCTTTATTAGCATAATTTACATGAATATTAGAGAATATTAAAAGTGGCATAACTAAGTTAGGAAATTAGTTAGAATGGTGCTTAGGAGTTATTAGCAGTGTTAGTAAGCCCTCACATTCCTCATATGTTCAAAATTCACACTAACTAATGTTGTTTACGAAGATTACGAGTCTTGAATTATTCAAGATCAAACATTGTTCACTTGGTTTCTATTTATAATTTCTGAATTGTGTTATCACGTGCGCTTTCATGCAAACATGCCTATGAAGTAGGGGTGTGCATGTATACCATTTAATATGAATCCATCCATTTTTATGGTTATGGTTTATAAATTAAATCACTTCTCACAAAAATCAATTTAAAATTCCGAACTGATTTAAAACCGGTTTTAAATGGTTTTGATTTTAATCAAAATTATTTACTTTAACTTAAATTTTATTTTTTTAAAATTAATATTAATTTTTAAATTTAAAAATATAAACAAATTTTATGAGGTTTTAAAATATTTTTTTTTAAAATTTAAAAAACATACAAAAAAATAATTGTTTTTAGAAAAAAAAATAACAAATATCCAGAAAAAAGAAAAAAAATATATCAAAAAAATTTGAAAATAATAAAATTATATTCTGAAAATGAAAAAAAAATTATTTCAAAAAATAAAAATAACTGAAAAAAATTTATTTTAAAAAAATCGAAATCGAAAAATAAAAAATAATTTCTATTCTAAAATTATAAAAAAATATTTTTTTTAAAATTTTTTTTTTCTGAAAATAAAAGTTTTTTTTATTCTGAAAATTTGAAAAAATAACCTTTTAAAAATTTTAAAAATTATCAATAAAAAATTATTTTAAAAAATCTAAATTTTTTTACTGAAAAAAATACAAAATATTTTTTTTTATTTAGAAGAAAATAATAATTTTGTTTGAAAAAAAATATCAGATATAATTTTTTCGAAAAAAAAATTCCGAATAATATTTTTCGTGAAAAGAAAAAAATATTCTGAATTTTATTTTTAAAATAATTTTTTTATAAAATTTCAAAAAATTATAAATATAATATTAATTTATAATGTGATAAAATATGAAAACAGACTAATATAAAAATTTAACGCATAGTAAAATTTGGATACCCAATAACAAAACCAAATTTTTATAATGGGTAATGGTTTATATTTGGATAACAAAATGGATATCCAAATTTTTATTTTAGCATTTGGTTTGGTTTTTTTAAAGGGGAACAATTTGGATACCAATTTGGTTATGAATAACCGGTTTTTTTGCACACCCCTACTATAAAGTGTGGAACAAATTGCATAAATACTTCCATTCATAGATGATAGCTCGAGTTCATCAGCTAAGGTATGAGTTGAAGACTAGCAAGAAAGGTAATCGCTCAATCTCTGAGTATGTTCTTCGAATTTGACCAATAGTTGATTCACTGCTAGTTGTTGGTGATCCAATATCTAAAAAGGACCATATTAATACAATACTGCAAGGAGTTCTTAAAGAGTACAATCCTTTCAGTATGATGATATATGGTAAAGTTGAACCAACTGACATATATGATGTTGATGTATTGCTTTATGTTCAAGAAGCACAATTGAATAAATCTCGCCAATAACTTTCGACTCCAGTGTAACTGCTAATGTTGCTCAAGCTGTATCCAATAACTTTTATGGAAGAAATGAAGTTGAACCAGGTCCTTACCAACATTTTCATGGTCGAGCTCGTTCGTTTAGAAGCAGAGGTCGTGGTAGATAGGGCAATTCCACAGGAAATAGACCAACCTGTCAACTTTGCAAGAAGTATGGTCATACTATTATTGATTTTTCGCACATATATTATGAATACTTTGAACCTCCACCATTGAAGCCTCAAATGCAAGCTTCTTCCTCAAGGCGGCCTAATCACAATCATGACAACTAGAAAAAGTAGGCCTTTACATCTGCTCAGGAAACTGCTATCTTAACTCATCTAGATAGCCTTCAGGTTCCTCAAGTTTTAGAGTCTTAGGCTTGGTTTGTAGACTCAAGTGCATCACATCATATTACTTATTTCCCTTCAATCCTATGCTTATCTTAATGAGGTTTTAGTTGGAAATTCCATAGCCTAGCAGTCAAGTTTGTAGGTTTCTCAAACTTTAGGTCAGAAAGTATGTCAAACTCTACTAATGTTGAATAATATTCTTCATGTTCCTAGCATCACTAGGAATCTAATTTCAATCTCTAAATTTGCTAAAGATAACAATGTGTATTTTGAGTTTCATTCGAACAAATGCTATGTTAAATCAAAACCATCTAACTTGGTGTTGCTTGAAGGTTTCCTTGATGAAAGTGGATTGTACTACAACAATCTAGCTTTAGAACCCTCTCATAATTCCATATCCAATCAATCTCAAAATATGTACTTTGTTGTAAGTAATATAACTGCTAGCCTTAGGCATGATAATGTTGTTCCTGTTGCAAATAATGGTTCAATATGGAACACTAGACTAGGGCATACTCATCCTAAAGTTGTTCATAGTGTTCTTGCATTATATAATATTCACTAGAGTAATAAGAACTCCATTGATTTTGAAATTCTTGTTTTTTGGCAAGTCTCACATGATTTATGCTCCTTTAGCTCTAACTAAGTATAACATTTCCTTTGAATTAATTCACACTGACCTATTGTGGACATCACCTTCACCATCTAGTGGTGGCTACTCATATTATGTTTCTTTTGTAGATACTTTTACAAGATGCAACTAAATTTACTTGTTGAAGCAGAAAAGTGATACCTTGTCTGCCTTCAAACTATTCCAAAGCGATGCTAGAACTCAGTTTAATGCCAACATCAAAGTAATCCAGTCAAGTTTTGGTGGTGAATTCAGGTCATTTACAAAATATATTAGTGAACTTGGTATTATGCATAGGCTTACCTGTCCACATACTTCTCATCAAAATGAGACATTAGAAATAAAGCACAAACAAATTATGGAAATGGACCTCACTTTTTTAGCTCATGCTCCCTTACCAAATGAAATTTGGGATCAAAACTTTACATCATCAATTTACTTGATTAACAAACTATCTGCATATGCTTTACCAAAATTCATTCCACCTTCCTTTTCCTTACATAACAAGCTAGATACTTGAATACATGTCCCTAAAGGTGTTTGGATGTGCCTACTATCCTCACATGAGACCTTATAATCAACATAAGCTGAAGTCCAAAAACTCAAAGTGTGTGTTCTTGGGAGTCTTAATTACACATAAAGGTTACAAATGCACGGTCGAGGAAGGCATGATTTCCTTTTCAAAAGATGTAATGTTTAATAAAATATAATTTCCTTATCTTGAACTACAGTCTATGTCACATAAATATCTCTAAAAAAACTTAGACCGAGCTCATAATAGCTTCTCCTTACCTCTAGCTTTATGCATTAAATCTCAACATGTATCATCTGATCAAACTCACCCTACCACACATATTAACAGTCAATAAACTTCACCTATCAGGGTCTTCTCATAGCTTGCCTCACAAGTCACCTCAAGAAAGTGAAAGTACCACTTCCTTCTCTCACCAGTACATGTCTCAACCCACAAAGTACTTATCTCAATCCTTTTCATAGCCAACATCCAAATACCCCATTACTTGGTAATAATCACCCCATTCTCACAAGAGCCAAAAGTGGCAAGTCTAAACCAAAATCATTCCTGGTCCACTCTGAACCCATCACCACAAAGCAGGCCTTGTCTCATCCTGAGTGGTTTGAAGTAGTGCCTGTTAAATATAACTCTCTCTTAAAGAATGGCACATGGGTTCTCACTACTATCCCACCACACATAAAATCCATTGGCCAAGTGGGTTTTCAAAGTTAAGGAAAATCCAGATGGAAGCATTAACAAATACAAGACTAGGCTTATAGAAAAAAGGCTTTCAACAATAAGGGTTTGATTTCCACTAAACTTTTTCACCTGTAGTCAAGCATACCACCATTAGAACCATCATATCTTGGGCTCTGACATACAAGTGAGAAATCCAGCAAATTGGCATAAATAATGATTTTCTCAATGGAGATCTCCAAGAAGAAGGGCAAATGCAACAACCACCTAGTTTTATCAACACCGATTCAAATCTTGTGTGCAAATTAGATAAGTAAATATATAGTTTAAAACAGGCCCCAATGGCATGGTATGAAAAACTCCATCAAGCTTTACTTGAGTTTGAATTTTCCTCCAACAAGTGTGATCACTCCATCTTTGTCTATAGGCATCATGACATCACCCTATATTCATTGGTGTATGTTGATAATATTATTTTCATTGGCACATCTCTTAAACTAATTCATGATTTGATCTCAAAGTTTCATAACAAGTTTTTCACTAAAGAAACTTGGAAAACCTAAGTATTTTCTTGGAATCTAGGTGCATCATCAACCCAATGGAGTTATGTTGCTAACACAGGCTAACTATATCAAAAACTTATTGTCCAAGGCAAACACAACTGATGTAAATGAAGTAAGCACATCAATGTCCCGCCATTGAAAACTTAGCAAACATGGAAATAACACATTAACATATCCCTCCCTTTACAGGTTAACAACTTGAACCTTTAAGTATCAAACTTTAATAAATCCTGGCATAGCTTACCGTGTCAATAAAGTTTTCCAATTCATGACAAAACCTATGGAGTGTAGTCAAACACATCCTTCGATAACTAAGTGGTACAACTCAATATGGATTTCTCCTCTCTCAAGCTAATCCTTTGCATAAATTCTCCTTGAAGGCCAACAGTGATTCAGATTGGGCTAGTGATCCTGATGATAAGAGATTAACCCCAAGATCGTGCGTGTACTTTGGTCCTAACCTGGTCTCATGGAAACAATCCTTGGAGGCAGGCTCGAGTACTAAAGCAAAGTATAGAGGTTTGGCTCATACGACCTCAAATCTCTTATGGATTGATTCTCTTCTCACTGAGCTATATGTCAACTATCTTGCACCAACTCTACTATGTTACAATTTAAGTGTTGTAATAATATCTCATAACTTGATCCTTCATACTAGAACAAAGCACATAGAACTGGACAAATATTTTGTTTGTGAGAGGGTTGTAGCTAACAAACTTAAAATTCAACATGTATCTAGGACTGCACAAATTGCTGATGCTCTCACAAAGCCTCTATCCACTAACGTATTCTAAGATTTTCGGCTCAAGATTAAAGTTGTCTCATCCCTTCAACCATTAGCTAGTGTGTCTGGGTGTGTGGGAGATCGGGGGTTATATTTACTAAGAATTAGTCTTTATTATAAATAAAAAGTTTAATTTAGTTAAGTTTAATAATAGGAAAAGTTGAATAAGTATCATTGATTATCATAATTTGTATTCCATTTTTATCTGAGGTTTCTATAAAACTATAAGGTTTATATAAAGCCATTGTATTCTCATATTGTAATAACAAGCCACTTGATTAATATTATTAAAGTTATTACTACTTCTTCATTTGGTATCAGAGATCTATCACGGGACCTGATATAGTGATTAAACAAGAGTGTTTGAGAGAAAAAACACTAGAGTGACCGAAAGACGTGAAATGGCTGAATCGAGCAATTTCACCGCACCAAGTGTGCCCAAGTTTGATGGAGATTATGATCATTGGAGTTTGATGATGGAGAATCTACTTCGATCAAAGGAGTATTGGAGTATTATTGAGTCTGGAATAAAAGAATCAAAGGAGAATGAAGAGATAACTGCAGCACAACAAAAGGCATTGGATGAAGAAAAACTCAAAGATATGAAAGAAAAGAACTATATCTATTTCAGGTCATTGACAAATTCATCTTAAAAACTATTACCCATAAAGAAACACCTAAACAACTATGGGAATCCATGAAAGTCAAGTACAAAGGAAGCACTAGGGTAAAACGTGCGCAGTTGCATAGACTTCTACGGACATTCGAAACATTAGAGATGAAGATAGGTGAATAAGTGAATGATTATTTTGGAAGAGTGATAGAAACAACAAATGACATGAGTAATTGCGGAGAGAATATGAACGATGTGAAACTTATGAGGATATTGGGAGTACAACCACTAGAGAATTAAACTGTATCCTCAATAAGTATTTCAGTTTAAGGGGAGGTATTTGTTGGTATATTTATTAAGAATTAGTCTTTATTATAAATAGAAAGCTTAATTTAATTAAATTTAATAATAGAAAAAATTGAATAAGTGTCATTGATTATTATAGTTTATATTCCTTATTTTTATCTGAGATTTCTATCAAACTATAAGACTTATATAAAGTCATTGTATTCTCGTATTGTAATAACAAGAAGTGATCCCACTTGAGTAATATTATTAAAGTTATTACTACTTTTTATGGGGTTCAATTGGAAAATCTAAAAATAGAATGACTATCTTAGAAAGTTAATTAGAATGGTGGTTAGAAGTAATTAGGAGAGTTAGTTGGAATAACTAACTTTTGACTTGTGTAACAAACTAGTTGCTTTGCATAGGCTTGTATATATAATTTTCTATCATCGTTGTATAAAACAATGAACTAATTCTAATCAACACAGCAAAATCTTGTGAAATCTCTTTCTCTATGCTTCATAGTTCATTCATTATTGAAAGACAACAAAAATCAAAATTATTTGCCTTGAGGATTTCTCTTACTCATAGTTTTTTTTCCATGATCTCCAACCCCCTCAAATTCAAAGACATTATATTCATAATGTCATGTTTTGATCCTCCTTATTCTCATTCATTTATTGATCTTATTTATCTTTCAGACTCTTAATTGTTTCTATGTAGATTGAATCCCAAATTTGTTGTCAAGTTCCAAACTTTCTCAACCTTATACCCTTCATAATTATACCACAAGTTTTTCTTGTTTCGTGCTATATCTAATTCATTTAGAGAACGTCCACACAAGATGGGCCCATATGTGAATCTCATATTATTATTAGAGTCTTCACTCATGCCGTTTTTTTCAATCCTTCTTATATTTGCATCTCTATTTTCTGTAAAATTTAATCATTATGGTTGATGATTAAACCATCAACTAGTAGAGCACACAAAGATGGTGATGGGTCATTTACAAGGATAAGCTCAAGCTCGAGATTTGAAGATCCTCGTTGTTATAAACTTAATAGTTTGGTTGTGAGAATATTTTATGTGAAATCTCAAATCTCAAATTAAAACTTATATCACTACATTTTTTTCTTATAAACTTTATTCAAGTATATGTTGATCACTGATAATTAAAAATAAATAAATTTAAAGAGTTATGTAAAAAGTGAAAAAACAACTTTTCTTTTAAAGTTCTTATATTTAAACAAACAAGAAAGTAGTAACAATATTAAATTCAAAGACATCTTCCTTATTACTCCCTCCTTTCCTTTTTAAGTCTAATTTTTTTATTTTTTACACATACTAAGGAAGCTAATCATTATTGTTATTTTTTAAACAATAATTATTGTTTTACCTATAATACCCCTAATTATTTATTACATTCATTTTATTTTTTCTCTGTCTATAATAATTATCTAGGGGTAATTTTGACAAAATTGTAATTAATACTACCTTGAACTTTGCAAGTGACAATTAAAAAGAAACAATTATTTTACAAGAAATGGACACTTAAAAAGGAACAGAGGGAGTAGCTTTTTAAGGCGAAATTCATACACCCCTCGCACAAAGCAAATTTGAGG
This sequence comes from Lathyrus oleraceus, assembly GCF_024323335.1. Classification (NCBI taxonomy): domain Eukaryota; kingdom Viridiplantae; phylum Streptophyta; class Magnoliopsida; order Fabales; family Fabaceae; genus Lathyrus; species Lathyrus oleraceus. Next base: position 101,131,359 of record NC_066585.1, read on the forward strand.
GCAATTGCTTTTCCATTCTAAGGATTACTTTCCCACTATAGTGAAAAATCAAAATTATTTTTGGAATCTAAAAATATACTTTGGACGCACCCCATTTACGCATAATTCATTCATCATTGAGCCAGACCCTAATTTTATGACAAGATATAATCCGGAAATTCATCTCCGTATACCTTACGGAAGTGTATTTTCAGAATCCATTGAATTAGGAACAAATGCAGAAATGAAGCAGAGGCAGAAATAGAGATAAATTAACATGATAATTATTGACATACATAAAACGAAACATTTCATAGATAATAGTTAACGTAAATCGAACAATATATTTCATGATCAAGTAGGATGTTTCATCGTCTTCAGAATATCTTCGGTCGATCTTGCAATCTTCACATCCAGCGCGATCGAAAAATTTGTTTCGTAACAGTGAAATATACTCCCCATAACTCTTAAATCTTCATCCGTCTTCAGCTCAAACTTGTTGAACTGAATCTTTCCTTCGTTGTCAATCGAAGGTGAACGGTACTCGAGTTTCAAAATTCTTTGATTATCTGAGTATTGTAGGAGATTCTCCAATATGGATTATCTGAGTATCTGAGTACTATGTGACCCAAAATTCAAGTGAGGCATTTACACCGTTGAAGTAGACAAATGTGACATGCAAATATATCCTCATTCTGGTGTGATGTGATTTTGTTAAAAATATGAGATGAGAGACTCATATTTATACAATTTTTAGATTAATATGGACCATAGAAACTCAATCCTGTCTAAAGAGATATTTCAGAAATATACTTCTGGATACACCTTGTTTCGTTTTTGTGAAATTAGGGTGAATCCGAAAAAAAACATTTCTGAATAAACCTCTATTCTTATTTTTTTAAACATTTGGGGTGACTTTGAATATGTATTTCTGGATTCACCACATAACTTGTTATAGAAAATAAAAATTGAGAAAAATTTGGGAAATTGAAACATATATTGAAATATATGAAAATGTATATATTTGAAATCATTAATATTAATCTAAGAATATATACAAAACATGTATAACCACATAAATACATCGTTGAATAAAAATTAAAATTAATTGAAACATGTGGAACCGTCTAAATATATATTTATGGGTGATTTTGTCTTTGACTTTTGTTTATTTGATTCTCTTTCAATCTCACTCAACTTGGTGAATTATTGCATGCTATCTAAAAAATGATCCGACCAAGTTTCAACTTATCTTGTTGAATGAGTTGTCCACTCTAGTGATGTAGGTGGTATATGGCATCCCGATTCAAAATAAACTTGTACAAAATGTCGTGATTTTAAAAGCCACCTAACACACATAATACGATCAGTTAGATTTTGAGGTGGGGCAGTGTGCAGTGTAATTCTTTTTCCAGAGAATTTGTATCTTGTCAGATCAATACACACCATATTATACACACTTTTTTATAATATGACTCATTTCAGGAAAGCGCGTCAATTTTTTCTGCGGATTTTGACTTTAAGGACTAAAACCAACACAAAAAGTGAGATATAAGGACTCAGACCAAAAAAAGAAATACATGGACCAAAATCAAAAACTCGCTAATTTATAGGGACCAACAAACTATTTAAGCCAAAATAAAATTCAATCCGGCTCGAGATATTTTTCCGACCAATTGTAAATATAGCTTATTCTCTATAAATCTATGTCCCAACACTATAATGCTGCAACCAAATGATGTATGTACCTCATTATGCTGATTTTGGATCATTTTGTTCATAGAGTTTGAATCACTACATAAATCACCTTTATTATTTCCTAATCAATTCTTTAGTGTAGCACGGGCAGATTCAACTCATTTAGTTGTTATATTTCTGAAGTGTCTAACCTAATCAGTCCAAGCATAATCAATATTGTCCTTCATCTGGTCTAGACTTGTACTTTCAACATATTTCAAATTTTTTGGATATTTCTGAAGGAGAATTGCGGTCCAAAACGCAGCGGAAATTAAAATTTTCTCCTTTAGAGATCCTTACGAATGGTCATGATCAGTGATAGAATATTTACCTCTTGTGATGACTGAAACCTTTGGTGCAGATCTCTTGTGACAATCAAAACCTTTGATGCAGATCCACGGAGCGATCACGAACGTTGAACGATGACAACGTCTCTACTCAGTCCACACGAACGGGTTCCTTCAATCTCAGTGCTAGCTGGTACGAATGAAGGCTTTGAGTGAGAGAGAGAGAGAGAGAGTGAAAACGAAAAGAATGCAACCGCAATGAATGCTTCTGCACAAGGGTTCTATTTATAGAACCACTTGTGTGGGCTTCAAGCTAAAAGCCCACTTAAGTGTATTTTGGCCCATATCTTATAATATGCCCAAAATCACTTAAGCCCATGGTACCTTACCATATTTCGTATTCTACTCAAGTACATCGTACCTTACGATGTTCTATAATCCACTTAAGGGCACCGTACCTTACGGTATTCCTTAGTTACTCTATCTCTCATCAATCCGTCTTTTGTGTGTGACCCTGTAGGTTTTCGTGACGTTGGCAATTATATTAAATCACGCATTTAACATAATAAACAGTGAGCGGTATCTAGCAACACATCACTGCTACCCAAGACACGAAAATGTCATGTGATCTGACAAAACCATCTGTGATAATAATTATGTGTATAATTACCCTTTTGCCCTCATGTTTATATTGAACACAAGGCATAGACCGTGTCATCCTTGTCCAGTTCAATATTGAGCCCATAGACATTTATCCTGTTATGCAGGATGGGCAAATTCCATCTAGGTCACTCATGTCCCTCAGCATACTTCGTGGAGTACCCATCAACTGTCTTTATGGTTATCCAGTTACGGACAACGTTGGATCAGTAATAAAGCACTCGACTCTACATCTAGGATCCATAGTGGTTTCAGGTCGAAGAGTGGAATACACTATTATCACCATGAGAATAACTTATGACACTTTGCATAACTTTCTATATAGTATTCTCATAGCGGGTCAATCCGGTATAAATATTACTCCTAATATTCATACCTATGTTTAAGACTTGATAACTCTTTATCCATGATCCATGAGATGTGATCATCAGTCTACAAACATAATAGTCTTAATGCTTTAATGTTATCCCACTTCACATTAAAGCTCGACTACGGATACTTTAAGAATAGTGTCCTTATGTTTAATGTGTTCTCATGATTAAGTCACACTTAATACATCAAACGGACTATCTACTCCAGGGACTTTATTAATCAACCATAATAAAGAAAATGTCTTTTATTATTAATAAATAATTCGATACAAGTACCAAAAAGTATTGGCCTCTAGGGCTTACACCAACAATTTCTAACACTCCTTCCTAAAAATTATAACAAAATTGGCATATATTTATAACACATCTTCCATGCATCCATTATTCTTTCCAGTATCACACTAGCTTTGACCATTTTCCTTCTTCGTCCTTTATTTATTTGGTCCCTACCGCAGGTTTAAGTCGACTTCGCACATTCTTTGTGATATAATGATACCTACAAAGAAATGTGTAAGAAGTAGGAAACACCTTTGCAATCGAATTCATCAATGCAGTATCACGATCGGTGACAATAACCTTCAACATGTTTTCTTTGTCCTTCAACATTGTCTGACACACTTGTAAATCACAAGTAACATCGTCCTCCTTTTTGCTTTTAAAAAATGCAAACCCAACCGAATAAGTCTTTTCAGTAGAGGTAACACCAACAATTTCTAATAGTGGAAGCATGTACTTGTTGGTATTATACGTTGAATCAATGATGAGTACAGTAAGAAATGTGTAGAGCAACTTTATAGAATCAAGACGAGTCCAAAAGATATCTTGAACGATTTCTCCATCCCCGCACACTCGGTACCTAGATACATAATGGTTATCATCCATAAGTTTCAAGAATTATAGTATTTCAGTTTTATCCCCTTTTATCGTCTTGTTGTTTCAGTTACGAACATTGTATACTTTCTTGATATTTGAGATATTTCTGGATCTTTTACTTTTAAAGTTACAAGTATTTTATTGGGCTGCATCATGTTCAATGTCATGTCAGAAACAATTTCCTTCTCTCTGGGCATAAAACGACATGTAATGGGATGACCGACTAACTTGTGACACATGTCATGATTATGTGTACCATAAATCACATTAAATCTCCATTTATTATTTTCCAAAAGATATTCACGCAACTTAAAAGGACAATCACATTTCCTCGAACCGGTATCATCTCGTTTCAACTTCTGGAGAGGAGTTGCGTACTTGCCAATTTTTTCCGCATCTGGGTGTTATAAATGCAAGTCTTTTATCTGAATCATCATCTGACCTTCTGATTACAACTCTGAACCCCATTTTGGATGCCTCTGTGCGGATCCATTAGAGCTTATAATCACAAACAACAAAAATGTATCCATTTATAAATTGGTTGCCAATTTCTACCTTGACATCAACATGTTTGGAATCCGTATAACATAATAGATTCGGGGTTGCCAATTTCTAAGGCACACAATTACATAAAATATTCAAAAAAATTATCCAAATTGTACTCTGAACTATTCCAGAAATACACTTTCTTATGAACTCGCCTAAAACTCAAAAGTGTATTTCCGAATGCAATGTATATTTTTTCAACTCAAAAACAAGATTAATGTGAGCAATGGGGAATGAATTGCATGAACTTTACCTTAAATTTTAACTGTTTTTACTCATTTTGATGTGATGAAACACAAGAATGAAGTTTTGGAGTGCAAAACTTGATTGAGAATGAAATGATGTTTTAAGAGTTTTCAGAGAAAATGGTATTTGGTCATGACGAAGAAGAACACGCATGGTCCTATTTCATTAAATTTTCCTTTTGACATGTCCAGAAATGCTCTTCCGGAATTGCGACTGACATGCAAATGTGATATTTTTCAAATTCCCGCCTCACAATTTAGGAAGTATACATCCAAATTTGTTATTGAATTGTTAAATTAAAAAAATCTTTGGTGGAATGGTTCTGGAGATACATTTTTAGACTAAATTTTAAAAAAAAAATGAACAATCTCAATTAAGACGTATTTTGATGTAAAAAAAATACGTTCAAATTTTCATTAATATTTCTAGATTTTCATAGAATGCTTCTCCACCACATACTTGGGAGAGATCTAGTATGAATCATTGCTTACCATCATTAACACTTTCATTAAATTTATAAGACTTAAAGATCGCATGAGGTGATTTCTCTTCTTTCTAATTGTTTTCATTCTGTTTGTTATAAAAGAAAATAATAAATTAAATATTTTCATTTAATAAATAAATAAAAACCAGTTGTTTACTAGTGCGATGCACCATAATATGTTATAGATGATATGTGATTAATGTGTTATCTAATAAATAACTAACACTTGTTTTAAATTTTGAAATAGACGAAATTTAAAGTGGTGTTTATAATCTTGACATGGTTATACCGGCATAATAAAAACAAAAAGAAAGAAAATCATAAGTGTAAAATAGAATCCAACAATGAAAGAATAAACTTTATACATGTCATGGTGATATATGCAAAAATAAAATACATTGTACTTTGAATTTTAACTCTTAAACAATCTTGCAAAAATCTAAAAAAGAAAAAAAAGTTAGAGTAAAAATTGCTTCACATATTTTTAATTTTTTTAATTATAATAATTATGAGAAAACGTGTAACAACTCTTTTAATAAAAGAATATATTTTTAAAAATAATTAATTTGTAATTACATAAGAAAAATATAGGAGAGAGAGAAGTTGGAGAGATGAGTGAGTGAATCTTTTATTGATTTATTATTTAATTAATTAATTAATTATTATTTATTTTAACTTTTGACATAATAATTATGATGGAAAAACTTCCAACATTATGATTTGGCGGGAAATTTGGATAAAAAACTTCTAAAATTATAATTCAAAATTTAGATAGATAATTGAGACATAACAAACGGATAAATATAAATGGTGTCAAAAAAGATTTTTTTATAGTACAAATTGGATTCAAATCAAACGCATCTTTAATTGAGATTTAGTTAAAGGGAGATTCTATCTTCACTTTTAAGTGTGCATTCCACATTCTCGAAAATTGAAAAATACATTTTAAATATTTAGAGATGCATCTTCAGACACATTCAAAATCATGTCAGGTGCTATTTTGAGATCCACCATATTTTGAACAAAATATAATTCAAAATACATCTTCGTATATTATTTGGATACATCCGAATATGCATTTCCGAAATCAAAGTAAACTAAAATAATATTAAACTCAAATGAAAGTTAAATAACCATACATTAATTAAAAGTCAAGACCGTACATAACATTTGTCTGAAAATACAAAAAAAAAAATCAAAGTATAACCTACTAGGTACGTCTAACCCTTTGCACTCACCTTCGTTTGTACTGCACAACATTCAGTAACTCGACAATCATATTATCCACTAGGGCCAACTGGGGAGTGTCATCCTCAAAGAGTTCTGCCTTTATGTCTGTTCTATCCATCTCCATAACACGCCGACAGACCATCGTCATATCCTTAGTTTCGTCATACTGAACCTCAAGTACCTCCTGGTTAGCTGACCTAGATGGTCTTCTAGGACTGTCTAGTGTCAGGATATGGCCTGACACCCTATAGAACCATGTCATGTCATGTAACCCTCATCATAAACCCACTGAAAAGGAGCAGACACCCGACGATACTCCTCTGGTACTAAGTGATTCTCAAAATCATCCAGTATCACACCAAAATCTATACGGCAGACGTCGGGATGAGCATGATCATATGGAGGTCTTGGAATAATCTGCAAGTAGCCAAACTGGCGCATCTCTCACTCGGGTATATAAGGATACATAAAAGATGACCTACATACCAAACATTTGGAGTATAAGGAAATGTCGTCAAACTGACGCGTCTGGCGGTGACTAAACTATTCCCCATGTACGAAACAAATGCGACTGCATGTGGCAAGTCCCCATCTTAGGTATGCGCAGCTTCCCACCCGGTGATGCGAGGGAAGTTGGAGATGATCAATCCCTGAAAATGGTTTGGATACAATATTAGTGTAACAAATGAATTATGAAAATATTAGTAACAAGAAAATACTGTAAGCAACGCACAACTTCCTATTATCTGCTTTGTAGACAACCCTCGCTCAGGTTCGAGTAAAGGTAGACCAAATAGGCAGCATTCTAATTGTACTCGTGAATCGAAGTCAGATCGATGAAGTACTTAAAGTACACCACATCAACATAGGTTTCACTTTGTCCACAAACATGGATGTGTCAACCAAGAACAAGAGGTAACACCTCAATGCACTCTATCAGTGGTACTCAACCTGCATATCATCATCATCGGCATCCAAAGGCCCCTGCAAATGGTCTTTATTAAGATTTTCCAAAAAATTAAACCTAGTACGAGCACCTCTAGTGTCAGATACCTCATTGGCGGCCTTACCAGTAGTACCATCAAGCGGGTTATCAGCAACTCGTGGCATTGTGGTCCTCATTGCAGTCATCTCACGTCGTACCAACACGGTTTGGGACACACACCTGAGCCTAATTCGGCCAGCGTTTTTTAACCATTGCACATGCGTTATAGACTAGGACAAATATAAACAACATGTTAGGACAAATTCACAAATTCCACAAAATCAACCAAATTTTTGCATAAGTCCAATCTAGAGATGTATATCTGAAAACAATGCAAAACAAATCCAGAGATGCATCTCTGGACAAACCTATGATTGTCTCAGCCATTTCTATTCTAACAATCCAAAAATATCTCAATGCATGTTCTTCTAGCCTCCAAAATTGTTTACACTACTATCTAATGTACCTAAAACAACTAATGTAGCTTAAACAACTAACTACAAATAAAAACATAAAAATAGATTAAAAAAATAATTAAAAACCTACCAAATCAAATTGAATGTATGAGTTATGAGATACTGGAAATGAGGAGTTGGAGCTCTAAGGTAGAAGTTTTCTATAAAGAGAAACTTGAATGAGACAGAGAGCTCAAAAGTTTAAGAGGAGGAAGAGAACCTTTTTTGTGTGCAGAAAATGAAAGAGAAGAAAGTCTGAAATATAATATGGCACATGAGTCCAATCTGGAGATGTATATCTGAAAATAATGCAAAACAAATCCAGAGATGCATCTCTGGACAAACCTATGATTGTCTCAGCCATTTCTATCCTAACAATTCAAAAATATCTCAATGCATATTCTTCTAGCCTCCAAAATTGTTTACACTACTATCTAATGTACCTAAAACAACTAATGTAGCTTAAACAACTAACTACAAATAAAAACATAAAAATAGATTAAAAAAATTTATAAACCTACCAAATCAAATTGAATGTATGAGTTATGAGATACTGGAAAGGAGGAGTTGGAGCTCCAAGGTAGAAGTTTTCTATAAAGAGAAACTTGAATGAGACAGAGAGCTCAAAAGTTTAAGAGGAGGAAGAGAACCTTTTTTGTGTGCAGAAAATGAAAAAGAAGAAAGTCTGAAATATAATATGGCACATGATATGAAACAAAAGCATTTGGAGACGCATCTTTGGATCACCCACTAACTTTTGGATAAATGGTGTTTATATATATATGCATCTTCAGACACACTTTTTACACATATGGATATGCATCTCCGAATTAATTTTGGCACAATTGGGATACATCTTCAATTTGATCTCAGAAATAGCTAAAATAAATGTGTTTGAACATGTATCTACGGACTCTAGGAACCGTCTAAACTTTTTATGGTAATGTGAGATAATACATAGTTGGACATGTATCCATATGTCAATTAACATGTACTACTATTGTCAAGATTTACATTATTATTATTTAAATAAAAAATTGTGATTATACAAAGAGATTAATTACTATACACTATCATTGTAAAAAAATTTACACTATTAATTCATCACTATCATCTGTTTGCATTATTTTATAAATTATTGAAATAAAAGTCAAACTTTATAAATTATTGAAATAAAAGTCAAACTTTATAAATTATTGAAATAAAAGTCAAACTTTATAAATTATTGAAATAAAAGTCTAAAAGTCAAACTTTATAAATTATTGAAATAAAAGTCAAACTTTTCTCAACATCCAACGGTTATAAATAATTGACGATTTTAGACTGTGTATTTCAATTAAATTCATATACAAAATATAAAACCATTTAAATTTAAATTATTATTTGTTAAAACATTTTATTTTCCTTTGAAAATAAAGTTCTTAGCTTAAAAGAGTTGCATAATCTATAATCACTATTAATCATAGCTGGGAAACAAATGAAAATGTAAATTTGGGGTGAGAGAGGCTCGAACTCTCGACCTCAGGATTACTCAGTAGCTATGAGACCTACGCGCTAGCCAACTGCGCCACCACCCCCATTGTTGCTGACATTTTCGTTTTACAAAATTTTAAACATCTTTGTCGTCTATTGAGAGAGAACTTTTCAATCAGAAAAATGAAGTTTGTGTGGGATTCCGCTATGATCACCACTGAAAAAGTATGGTACTGTCATATTAAAACCTGGGAAGTTGTTGATGGGTCGGGCTTCTTTTCCTTCACATCATCGTCGTAAAGCTTAAAGAAAGTGGATAGATAGTTTAATCTTTACTATACAAAGAAACCAATTTATAACAACTTATATAGTACATTTCCAACTCAAATTTTCAACCAGTTTTCCTCTAAGAAACCAATTTAAGTCAACTTATATAGTACATTTCCAAGTCATACTCCTATATACCAGCTACAATATCGTGAAGAAGCAATTCCAAATATTTCAGTTGCATGAAAGCTTACAAAATTTTAGTAAATGCGTCTAAATTAAGAATACCTAATATAAGAAGTTTTCAGCAACATTTTATTACAATTAGGATAATGCTAATTTGTGAAAACCACCATCAACTTCAATCTCGAAGAAATATCAACATTTAAATTACACACCTTTAACTCAACTAGTACATACCAGTTAAACTACCCCATCTATCCGGTCAAATTAGTCCCTAAACATAAAAAAGATAATTGTAAAGTTCATTGCTGATTATGCTCATTCTTAGGAAGAAACAAATTATATGAAAATTGATAAAATAAAAACATCTCAATTTGAGAACCGTGAAATGAAATCACATAGAAGCATTCATAATATAAACAATAGATTATACATTTTGTTACACTTTGCAATTAATTTAATACACATTATCCCATTGTATACATCTGCATACAATCAATATATAAAAACACATTAAAGAACAGAAAAAAAATTACAACATCTTAACCTTGTGATAAACCTCAACCTTTCTTCTACTTAGCAGCTACAATATCTTGAAATAGTAACTCCAAATCTTTCAAGCTGCATAATTGTTCATAATATTTTAGTAGCTTTGTCTAAATAGAAAATACCTATATAATATGCATTCAGTAATGTTTTTTATAGTTATACCTTATGTTACTCAAATCAGGGTAGATTGCTACGGCCTCTTTGAAATCCTACATAAAATCCAAAACAACTAGTTAAGTATTCATGCAGATAATTTTTCCACTTCAATCGCATAATCAAATCGGGTAATCTGAAGGGTCCTAACCTGATCAGCTGTGGAAGATGTGTAGGTAACCAGGCAGGACATCCCTGCTTTTGTTGCTGCCTGTTGGGTTTATAAATTTACATTATAGTTTGAGCATTTTTTATTTAGATAACATAATCGAATCTTGGTGGGGCATGCCAGGCCAATGCTATAGTGCAACACAAAGGCAACACACAAGAGACCCAATAGCAAGCTACTGTGGTGGCCTCTCCCCCTCAAGAAATTAATATCGTGTGAGCCAATGACCCACATATCAGATATTAAACTGATAAGAACAGATACTACACTTGTTATTTATTCTAACCAATGTGGGACAAAGAACTCGTGAGTAGTATTATATTTTTCTCTTTCTAAAGTCCAATGCAGCAAACATCAAAGTCTAGAAATTATCTCTTCAAACCTTAGATAATGAATGCATTTCACCGGTTAACAAAATCGGGATAACACATCAAGACTTTTCCCTGGCCTCTAATTTTCTAACACAAGCTAAAATAGTTAGTTTTGTTTTTATTTTCCTTTTTCACAACATTTAAAGAGATTAATTGAGCACATATATAGAGTTTTAATAACATGAGGAAGATCTATCTGTAAGCCAATAACACTGTCCTCTACCATCAATAGCACAGACATATTCCGGACATTTCGGATATTAAATATGAAAGCATGTTTCGACAAAGATTCTAACATTGGTTTGTTATGTTGTGGAACTCTTTAAGTAAGTATTTTACAACTTAAAGTAGTCCTCAAGATTTTTAAATAGATAGTTTGACTGAAGATATATAAATATTTTGGAAAGATTGGTTCATCATGTATCCGTTAAATTGAGTCATTCATCAAGTAAGATAAAAAATAAAACAACTGTCCCCCTCCTTTTTTAAAACATTGTCAGTGTAAACAAAAACATGAATCATTCCACAACCTCATTTGCCATCTTAATTCACGCCCTTGTTCCATCTTGCTCGCCTTTCATCTTCGCGGGTCTTGAGCCAAAATTTGTTTTTGCCAAGTTTCTAGAATCTAGTAAGTATTTGCTTTCTTCAATTTGGATTTCAATTTGTTGGTTCAGAGTTACTAGTAAAACACATGAGTCTTAGATATTGTGGTTGTTGGAAAAATCATATTCACAAGGACAAAAGAGAAACATCTTGAAAAGATGTTGCAACGCTGTTCTTTCCACTAGTCAAGAGAGTTAGAGCCAACTTTTTAAGAACCCAAACTGAAGTACTTAAATATGAAAAGAAGACTATAATAAGTTAAACTATATTGGTGGGGCGTGCCAGGCCAATGCTATAGTGCAACACAAAGGCGACACACGAGAGACCCAATAGCAAGCTACTGTGGTGGCCTCTCCCCCTCAAGAAATAAATTTAATATCGTGTGAGCCAATGACCCACATATCAGATATTAAACTGATAAGAACAGATACTACACTTGATCTTAGCCAAAAGGCCGAGAAAGGTATGACTTATAAGAGTGAATGAACTCTTATTTTATATCAAAATCGTAAATACTTGTTATTTATTCTAACCAATGTGGGACAAAGAACTCGTGAGTAGTGTTATGTTTTTCTCTTTCTAAAGTCCTATGCAGCAAACATCCAAGTCTAAAAATCATCTCTTAAACCTTAAACAATGAATGCATTTCAATTTTCACCACAGTTAACAAAATCAAGATAACAGTAACCGTAACATTATCAAAAGCAATTTGGCAAGATAAGGAACAAAATGAAGATTTGTCAATTGAAATTTCATTTACTGCAAACTAATAAATCAAACAACACATCAAGACTTTTCCCTGCCCTTTAATTTTGTAACACAGACTATAGATTTTTTTCCCTTTCTCACAACATATAAAGAGATTAATTGAACACTTATATAGATAACATGGGAAGATCTACCTGTAAACCAATAACACTATCCTCTACCACCAAGCAGTTTTTCTCTGATACACCAAGCTTCTGCAATGCACAATATATAAATTATATTCAGTCAGTTGGCATAGAAAAACTCACAATTTCACATGGTATTGTCATATTAAAACCTTGGAAGCTGTCAAATATATGGATGGATCGGGTTTCTTTTCCTTCACGTCATCACCTGAAAGTTTAAACAATAAGTTTTAGTTCAAAACTCTTAAGCAGGAAAAATTGATGTGAGTGAACATACCAGCAAGGAAGCAATCAAGGCTTTGAAAGCGCTCCTATATCAGAAAAATAAAATGGTTGAACGCATATTAATAAAAATAATCCTACTGCCAATAGAGAGAACATTTACGAAAGTGGGCTTACGATTCCGATAAGGTTTTCAAGACAAAGAATAACTGAACTTTTAGTTGCTGCAGAGCAAACAGCTAGCAATTTCCCCTGCAAAAGAAATTGGACAAAAGTAGAGTATATACTTTGTGCAACAAAACAGAAACTAGAGATCATAACATTACAAAAATATAAATAAACCGGTAAACAAGGTGATCTTACGGCGTCTTTGGCCTCGTCCATCAATCTCAGTACTCCCGGTCTAGGTTTTACCTGCGCAGAATATACATGTAATTTAACAGTAGCTTATTAACAAAAATACCTACCACATTCACAAATCAAGGATTATGGAATATTTGGAGAATAAATTTTTAAAAAAATATAATGCTTACCGAGCCAGACTTGATTATATCTTTGTATCTCTCTGTCTTCCAATCCTACATAACCAATGAATTGGCACAGGTTCTTCATTATTTAAGAATCAAAATAATTCAATTATGCATGCAACATAACATAAGCATACACAGGTGTTTGAACTTCTGTCATATGAAATCAACTAGATCCATACCATTACCATCATAACGCGATTAAGTGCAATTCAGCAAGAGAAATTCATATGCTAACTACTATATCAAAGAGCAAATCAAAACAAACTTATCCATGAAAAGAAAACTAAAATAATTCTAACTTTTTTGGTGGGGCATGCCAGGCCAATGCTATAGTGCAACACAAAGGCAACACACAAGAGACCCAATAGCAAGCTATTGTGATGGCCTTAAACTGATAAGGACAGATACTACAATTGATCTTAGCCAAAAGGCAGAGAAAGGTATGATTTGTAAGTGAATGAACTCTTGTTTTATACCAAAAACCTCGATATTTGTTAATTCGTTTAAGCAATGTGGGACTTGGGCATGTATGAGTGGTATAAAAATGAAAATAAGAAAAGCATAAAAGACCTGAAGAGTGTCGATCAACTTGGCTCGTTCCTCATCATTAGCTGGAGGAATATCGAACAATGTTGATGAAGGCCACCCATGTTCCTTAAAGTACCTTAAAAACACCAAAAAAGGAAAAACACAGTCATAAACATAAGATAACATGACTTAATAGTAAGAAGCAAAGTTGGTAGAATAAAAAGTAAGTGGAAAAGAACCATCGCATTTTGGGTTTGCCGCCACCGATTTGGTTCTGGAGTTGATCATAAAATTGAATATCCCAATTGAGTGGTTGGGAAGAAGAAGAGGGAGAACGGACATTGAAGTGAAGAAAAGCATCATTATAAGCTTGACGATGTAAGTGTTCGGATTCCAAGATGACACCGTCGCAGTCAAATATGAGAGCTTGAAAAGAAGATGAAGATGAAGCTGAGAGTTTGAAATTGAAGGAGAGACGGTGGTTATTATGGTTAATGTTGAAAGAAGGTAAGTTAATAGTATTTGGATATCGAAAACTGTGTTTGGTTTGAGAGAAGGAGAGAGTGTGAGTGAGAGTAGAAGCCATTGAAATGTGCTTTAACCATTAACCATTCATCCTCATCACTTTATTCATCCCCCTTTCCTTTCTGTGGCTCTGCATTGCCATTAACCATTAAATTCAGTTTTTTCTAAAATAATTAATATAAAATATATTTTATTTTTGTTTAAAAAAAAATAATTTTTAATACTATAACTTTTGTTGTTGTCTAATTTCACACTTTAAAGATGATTAAAACTCGTCTAAATATGGAGACAATTCTAAATAAGAGTTTTTCATTGATCTTGCTTAGTATTTTGATGAAGAAAAATATATCAAAAAAAAGTCAATGATGCTCAACAAAGAAGAAAAAGATAAAATCAATAAACGATAACGATGAAGATAACAATCGATCATGACAAAATAGCAAAGATCAACATTTGTCAAAGTTAAGACTGTCTTTATATTTGATATGATTAAATATGGTTTTTGTCCCTATAAATATGTCAACATTCAATTTTAGTCCCTCTAGAATTTTTCTTCAAACAATGGTCCTCACAATCTTTTTCGTTCCTAAAATTGGTCTCTCCCGTTAGTTTTCACTAACGGAGGCCTAGGTGTCATGCCAAATGTGTATTTTTTTTTGCTGACGTGTAAATTGTAATTGTTAATTCCCCGCGGTGGAATAATTGATAACGTTATTTTGTTATCATACAAGTGAGATAATGTTAAACAAGTCTTTCTGTTCAGATTTCGAGTGAGTGCCCTATAACAAAACTTCATATGCGTTGAAAAGAGCTTATATGTGGTCAAGGAACAAATCTTCGTTGCAACGGTCCCAACAACAACTTTGTCATATTCATTGTAGTAGTCCCAGATAATTCACTTTGTCGTTGCTTTGTTCCCTCGTTTCATTTGCTTTGTCACCTTCGTTGCTATGTCATACTTAATCTCATTCAGTGGTCCCAGTCTATTCACTATGTTGCATATTATTACCATGTATGTTTTGATTAATACCGATTTCGTAATTGTATTCGTATAAAAGTTAAATTTTTGGTAAATTTGTTTGACCTAATTTTGGTAAATTTGTTTGACCTAATTTTGGTAAATTCTAAACCTAAGTTAAATTTTGAACAGGAAATGGATAAATTTAAGATTGTGTTTTACTCAAAGGGTTGTTTTGTAAAAGATCCTAACATAAGATATGATGGTGGAGAAGTATATGCTTTTACTGATCAAGATCCCGATTACTGCTCTTTTTTTGAAGATTGTGACTTAGTTAAAGTGATTGACCCTGAGTTTGATTTGAGTTGTGTTAAGATGTGGTGGAAACATTATGAAGGAACTTTTAAAGAAGATTTAAAACCATTTAGGAATGATTGAGATGCTTCTGAGTTAGTTATGTATGTTGTAGGAAATAATTGTGAAGTTGAGATATTTTGTGAGTCAAAACCAGTTACAAGTGAGGTCACCTTTATGTATTAGAGTTAAAGAGAAAGGAAAGGGGAATACATGTGATGAAGATGATACAAATTAAGTGAAAGTAGTGGTGATTCTAGTGATGAATTTGTGAGGGGTGTACACTTTGATGATTGTCATACCCCAAAATTTGTCCTCCCATTTTCATTCTTCATCCAAACTTTGACTTAAGATTCCTCTGTACCCATTCATGCTTCATTCATATGCATCATAATTCATGTTAATACAAACATCATAGATTCAAAGTTGGTGGTTGATTCAAACTAGGGGGGAGAATTGCTCATCACATGGAATGAAAACCCTAATCTCATGCCCTCTTGAATCTTGATTCATGTGGTTCATCTATGCATTCAAACCCTAATCTTATGAGTCATTTGGTTTGGATATACTTGCAACGCCTGATTGCTTGATATGTGACCTTTGATCATGTAGGTTGCCTAGTGATCTTGGATTGAGCATGAAACCCTAATTAGAGAGGTTCAACCTTTGTGGTTTGTATCTTGATATTTGGATTTGGTTTGAAACCTTAAGTATGGATGTATGATATTTGGTGACCATGTGGTTTGTTTATTGTAACCCTAATTCACAGGTTGGGACATCTGATCATTATGGGTGCATCATGCCATTCATGTTCATATGTGGGTCATGGTTTGTCATCATACTTGATGTTTCTTTGGTCCAAAGCTTAGTTCCATTCATGTTTAATGGTGTCATGATCTCGTGATCCATTTGATCCAAAATCTTGTTTCAGTCACATTTTCATGGTCTCATTAGTACATCATTAATATATGATCTCATGTTTCATTAATGTGACATGATTCAAGCTTGCATTGAGGTTCATTGGTTCGAGATGTTTTCATTATCCATTAATCTTAGGATTCTATTGCATTCATGGTTTTCTAAGTACATATATTAGCATGATTTCAGAAGTTTTCAAACATGGATTTTGGAGAAAATGACATTTGAATGCAAACCATGTTTCATTGATCATAAGACATTTTTCATACATAGAATCTTCATTTTATTCATACAAAACCATTTATAAACATATACAAAGAAAATTATAAAAAAAAGGTACTTTGACCAAAGGTTAACTTTGGTCAACATTTGACTTTTTAGTCAACTTTGACCAAAGTCAACCATTTAAGACTTGAACCTAGTTTTAGCTTCTTCATGGCCATGCACTACATGCTTCTTGTTACCATTTTCTTCAAAACCAAGTTATTTATTCTCCCATGGTGAATGCCTACAAAACAAAACCACACACTGAATCAAGTTCACGTTTACATAAGTATAGTTCACTAAATATTCTAGCTCATGACTAATTACCAACATTGCATCAATTAAGTTCAATAGCATTTTTCACAACATGTCGTTAATTCAAACAATTCATGTTGCATTCTAATTTGTTCTAACAATTAACCACTTGCAATGCATGTCAGCACTAACAAATGCCAGTATTTCGCATCAACATGTTAGCCAAGTAGCATACCCAATTCCTAAATACATCTAACATTCATCCATTTCAATTTCAGACTTCATTACTGCCAAATAACTACCATCCAAATGCAACATGAATTAACCCTAACCCTATTAACAGAATTTCCAATGCAAGGTAACTGAATTGGACTAACCGGTTTTCCAATCACTTGTTCTTCTAAGCATTTGTTCAAGTCATAACAAGCAGTTCACATAATAGATAACTAGTCGCAGCAGTTAACAAGCAGTTCATATAATGATATTATTTCCATACACGTTCAACATAACTGCAGCTAACATTTAACAGTTTTAGCATATTAGCTAACTAACCTATTTGATATTTCACATTCTTAATTCAAACTAACACTAACTTCATCCAAATACTAATTTTCCAATCCAAACTAATAGAACCCTGTAATTTTTCCAGCAACACAATACAGGATTCCACGATAAGCTAATGAAAATGCATTATAGAGAATAATAACCATAACTGGAAACTAACTCCTATTAAAATCTAACTGAATTTATTACAACTAACTTTCTAACAGATTTTCAACGGCAACTTAACACTTAACTAACTTTGCACAGAGAGGTTCTAACAGAGTTAACGGAGCTATGATTCTAAGCCCTATATAGTCATCAATCCAATCATTTTTCATTTTTCACCAATCATTAGCATAATCACCATTTCAAAACTCTTGATTTTCTCTCATTTCATCATCTTTGCTATACGCATAACACCATTATTGTTAGAGCTTCAACATATGAAGCTCTAAATCTCTCAAATCCTCTCCTCACGTAACCCATAGACGATCCATAACAACGTGAGAATTCCTATGATCTACAAAAGAAGTAGAGAAAGAGGAATTGAACGTAGAGCAAGAATTTGGATTACGTTACCTGAATATTCTTCCTTCTCTTAAATATCACTTAAAAGCTCATAAAATATTATTCAAATTTAACCTAAAATATTTTCAAAGTTAACGTATAAAAAGCTATGGAAGTCTTGTTTTAAAAATTTGTTTTCAAGTGCAAAAAGTTGATTTAGTGTTGTCATTGTTGGTGCAAAGGTAGAATGAATGATGAACGGAAATATTCTATTAAGAGAATGACGGCTACAAAACATGATAAAAGTTACAATGATTGTCATCCTATTTATAAGCTAAAACTATGGTTACTAGAATAAGATAAAATACTAAAATACCCTCTAACAAACTTAGGGGCTAAGAAAATAGTACAACTAATAAATATGAATTACTTCTAATACCATCCCTTAATTCATATTCCATCAAAACTTGTAACACCAATTCCATCCCTTAATCTGAGAAATTGATCAGTCTTGATAGCTTTCGTCAGAACATCTGCCAACTGTTTCTGAGTGCTGCAGTGTACAACTTCTAACACTCCCCTCTGAACTTGATGTCTCAGAAAATGATACTTGGTCTCAATGTGCTTGCTTCTCCCATGCAACACTGGGTTTCTGGCAAGATTGATTGCAGACTTGTTGTCAATCATCAGCTTCAGAGGTTTGTTTACTTTAATCTTCAGATCCTGCAATAGATTCAGAATCCACACAGCTTGGCATGCAGTAACAGCACATGCAATGTATTCAGCTTCACAAGTTGACAACACCACAATAGGTTGCTTCTTGGAACACCAAGAAATGGGACCTCCCAGAAATTTGAATAAGTACCCAGACGTACTTCTTCTGTCAACTCTGTCTCCACACCAATCAAAATCTGAATAACTCAGAAGTTCTGACTCATCCTTTCTTCCACAGGGAAATAATACTCCATACTTCAGAGTTCCCTTGATATACCTCAGAATCCTGACAGCAGCTTGGTAATGGGACCACTTAGGTTTACTCATGAACCTACTAACCATCCCAACTGAATAGCAAATATCAGGTCTGGTATTGCACAAATACCTCAGAGAACCAACCAACTGTTTGAAGGTTGTAGCGTCCACATCCTTTCCATCAGAGTCAGAATCCAGTTTCTGATTTGTATCAGAAGGTGTGACAGCAATCTTACAATTCTTCAGATTAAATCTCTTCAGAATTTCTAATTCATACTTGAGCTGATGCAAAATAATACCTTTCTCAGAGTATCTGAATTCCATCCCTAGAAAGTATGTCATTTTGCCTAGATCAGTCATTTCGAATTCATTCATCAGAACTTTCTTGAACTTGGCTATCTCCTGTTCAAAACTTCCAGTCAGCAGTATATCATCAACATATAAACATACCAGAGTCATATTTCCTTCAGAAGTATGTTGAACATAGACACCGTACTCCATCTCACATTTCTGAAAACCTTGCTTCTTGAAAAATGAATCAATCTTCTGATTCCAAACTCTGGGCGCTTGTTTCAATCCATATAGAGCTTTGTATAATCTGTACACCATCCCTTCTTGATTCTTTTTCACAAATCCAGGAGGTTGTGACACGTAAACTTCTTCTTCTAATGGACCGTTCAGAAATGCAGATTTTACATCTAAATGCATCAGAGGCCAATTCCTGTTAGCAGCTATTGCAATCACCATTCTGATTGTTTCATGTCTTGCTACAGGTGCAAACACTTCAGAGTAATCCAGCCCAGGTTTCTGTAGAAATCCTCTGGCTACCAACCTTGCTTTATGTTTGCCAATTGAACCATCTGGCTTTAACTTCTGCTTGAAAACCCATCTGACGCTGATGGCTTTCTTGTCTTTTGGAAGTTCTGTCAGCTTCCAAGTCTTGTTTCTCTCTATAGCATCAAGTTCTTCTTTCATGGCCTTCAGCCAGAGCTTCTGCTTAAGAGCCTCTTCTGTACTTATGGGTTCAGAATCTACTAACATGGCACACTGAATAACTTCTCCTTCAGAGTCTACTTCAGTGTCTTGCAGCATGTCAAATTCTGCATATCTTCTGGGGATGTTTCTGATTCTTTGTGGTCTCTGAACTTGTTCAGAGTCTTGAGCTTCAGAGTTTCTAGCTTCAGATGGTTGACTTCCTCCAGAGCTTTGACCATCTTCAGGGCCTGGCATATTTCCAGAGTCTGAATTGCCACCAGAATCTGGATTATCATCAGAGTCTGGGTCATCAGAGTCTGGATCATCAGAGTCACCTTCATCTTTTGAGTCTTCTTCAGAGTCAGAATCACTATCAGAATCAAAATCAACGTCAGAGTTTACTCCAACTTCAGAAATTCTTAACTCTGACCTTTCTTCAGAAGTTCTAACATCAGAATCAGATTGAGACTTATCCCAATTCCAAAATTCTGATTCCTTCACAATCACATCTCTGCTGAATTCAATTTTGTTGGTTTCTGGACAGTAGAGCTTGTATGCACCTGTACTGTGGTACCCTATCAGAATCATCACTTTACTTCTATCATCCAGCTTCTGTCTTCTGGCTTCTGGAACATGTTTATAACAAACAGAACCAAACACCTTCAGATGACTAACACTTTGTTTATCTCCAGTCCACTTCTGTATTGGAACTATTTCCTTCAACTTCTTCGTAGGACATCGGTTGAGTACATACGTTGCAGTGGCAACAGCTTCTCCCCAGAGCTTTTGAGGAAGCTTCTTCTCCTTTAGCATGCTTCTCACCATATCAAGCAAAGTGCGGTTTCTTCTTTCAGCAAGACCATTGTGTTGAGGGGTATAAGGAGCAGTAACCTCATGCTCAATTCCATTCTCCTCACAGAACTTCTGGAACTCTTTGGAGTTATACTCACCTCCACCGTCAGTTCTAAGAATCTTCAACTTCTGACCACTCTGAGTCTCAGCCTTCATTCTGAACTTCTTGAATTCATCAAACACCTCGTGTTTAAACTTAATAAGGGATACCCATGTCATTCTTGTGAATTCATCAACAAATAACACAAAGTATTTATTCCCTCCAATCGATGCTACTGGAAATGGACCACACACATCAGAATGTACAACTCCCAAGGCATGTTTTGCTCTTGGAGCAGTTTCTGACGCAAATGGCAATCGTGGTTGTTTTCCTTCCATGCAAACTTTGCATGACTTTTCAGGCTTCTTAATTGCAGGAATTCCATGTACCAACTTCTTTGAATTCAGATGTTTTAGGCTTCTGAAATTCAAATGACCAAATCTTTTGTGCCACAGCTCACTCTCCTTCTCAGCACTTGTTGCACTAAGACATTCTGAGTTTGCAGTTCTGACATTCACCTTGAATGTTCTATTCCTTCCCTGTTCTGACTCCATAATCAACTTCTGATTGCAGTCATACAGCTTCAGAAGATTGTCCTTCATGGTAACTGAAAAACCTTTCTCAATTAATTGTCCCACACTCATCAGATTGTTTCTGATGCCAGGTACATACCACACGTTCTGAATCAATGTTGTTTTCCCATTGTTCAGAATCACTCTGACATTTCCCATACCTTCTGCATTAAGATATTTGTCATCAGCACATCTGATCTTTGTCCTCCTTTCAGAGTTAAAGTCAACCAGCCATTTCTTGTTTCCAGTAAGATGATTTGAACAGCCAGTGTCCATATACCACCAGTCTATCAAATCCATATCATCAGATTCAGAGGCCATCAATAGCACAGATTCGTCATCAGAACTTCCGGCTATATTTGCTTCTTCTGATTTTCTCTCCTTGTTTGACCAACAGTCTCTAGCAAAGTGACCAAACTTCTTACAACAGTAACATTGGATCTTCTTCTTGTCATACTTCTCTTTTCCCTTCTGAGCATTCTTTTGTCTATCAGAGGTTGAGCTTTCTGACTTCTGACCACCATCAGATCTTCTCCTGGCTTCTGACTGCTTCTGATACCTCCTATCAGAAGTTGCTTTCAGAGCCTGCTGCTCTACTTCCCTTTCAGAAGTTCTCTCAGTCAAACGCAACTCTTGCGCTTCTAGACTGCTCTGCAGCTCTTCAATTCTCATGGTGCTCAGATCTTTGGAATGTTCTATTGCTACCACAATGTAATCAAATTGAGAGGTAAGGGATCTCAATACCTTCTCCATGATTGTTTCTTCAGAAAGAGTTTCTCCACACGCTTTCATCTCATTAGTGATCAGAATCACTCTGGAGATGTATTCAAAAACTTTCTCATTATTCTTCATGTTGAGATTCTTATATTGCTTTCTCAAGGACTGAAGCTTCACCTTCTTCACTGATGCGTCACCACCATAACATCTAACCAGTGTGTCCCACGCAGCCTTTGCTGTCGTTGAATCTGCAATCTTCTCAAACACATTTACATCAACACATTGATGAATGAAGAACAATGCTTTCTGATCCTTCTGCGTGTTTTTCTATTCATCCGTCGCATCTGCTGCTACCAGAACATAACCATCAGTGACAAGATCTAGAACATCTTGAGCACCGAACAGTACACGCATTTGGATCATCCAACGATTCCAGTTTTTACCGTCAAATACTGGAAGTTTGGTGTTCATGTTGCCGTTTCCGTTCATCTTTCTACCTTGCACAGTACACTCAGATTTCTCACACAGTGTTTCCCAACCCACAGAATTAAAATTCTGATCAGATTTTGTTCAAGATTCAACACGAATCTAAGAATCAAAATCAAACACACAAGACCTCACGTTCACTCCTGTTTCCCGTGTTTCCCAATGAATCCGAACCGGAGCTCTAGATACCAATTGTTGGTGCAAAGGTAGAATGAATGATGAACGGAAATATTCTATTAAGAGAATGACGGCTACAAAACATGATAAAAGTTACAATGATTGTCACCCTATTTATAAGCTAAAACTAGGGTTACTAGAATAAGATAAAATACTAAAATACCCTCTAACAAACTTAGGGGCTAAGAAAATAGTACAACTAATAAATATGAATTACTTCTAATAGTCATAAAGTGGTATTCGGCTACCGGAATGTGGTATTCGAATACCAATATCAATTTTTTGAAATATTGGAACATTGTAAAGTGATATTCGGCTAGCAGAATGTGGTATTCAAATAGCACCTGAACCATGTGTTTTTCATCAAATAGAATCATTGTATTCAAACGTATACACCCACTCATAGATGTTTCTAAGTGTGTATAAATTATGGTTTAACATAGAAATGAAATTAGAACTTTCACATTATAATTTACATGACTCAAAGATCATTTTCAAGAAAAATTCTTTTCATAATGATTTGAAAGTTGTAAACTTTCATAAATCATAAAAGTTTCAAAACCAAAACTGAATCTGAGTGATATTGAGAAAATAGAGTCTATAATCCCAAAATTAGATTTGACATTTAATAGCCCACTACATTCTTCATTTCTCAACAAAGTTTAAGTATTTGTAACTTTTATCATAGTGTGTTAGTGGAAGGTGTTTGTAAATACAAAGTGGTGTACTTTCTGATTTTTTATGAGGATCATCATAGTGTTTAGTGATTATTGAAAAAGTTCTTTGAGTTGGGGAAATTCATAGTCCACCATAGGATTTGGTATTTATGTATGTATTATAAGGTTGTAAAGAAGTCTTGGTGGAGACGTGTATAAGGATCTAAAATATAGTGGACAATCCTCTTAGTAGAGGGACTAGATGTATCATTGCTTGAAAAGGGAAATTAGTATAATTCTTGTGTTCTTTATCTTTATGCATTTAAAGTTCTGCACTTTGCATTCATATTAAAGTAGCATTCAATCTTTTGTTTCCGATAAAATCATAAGTTAAGAAACTTTTCATAAAAATAAGAAAAATCCAACAAATTTAATTCAATCCCCAATTCAAACCTTATTGAAAATAGTTTTGAAAAACATTTATTATCAGAGTTTGAAAAACAAAATGATTTACGCAGCGGGAGAAGTTTTTTGCGTATAAATAAATTATGTTTATAGATTGAAATTTGCACATAACGACTTAAGCAATACACAAAGCAATCGAGATCGAATCAAATAGTAAACCAAAATATACAAATCAATACAACGTGTGTGTGTGTGTGTATATAGAGTCAGGATCAAATGACACTAATGTGTCAAACTTAGTAATATGACACCTCCGATAACTCTTTACCACATATTCGTATAATAAAATCCACCTTAGATTGAAAAGTATTATTATATAGATCATGAATATAAAATTTAATATCAATTGAAAACCATTTGACATGTCAATGAAATACATAGAAACTAACGTCTTACAAAACTTCATGAAAATCGTTAATTTTTATCATTCTTTTTAACATATCAAATGATTTTTGATTGATGTGAAATTTTATAGGCGTGATCTATATGATAATAGTTTTCAATCTAACGTGAATTTTGTTATACAGACATAGGGTGAAGAGTTATCGGAGGTGTCCTTGCTTTCCACATTTATAGCAAGTGACATTTTATGTTGAAGTAGAAGCATCATTTTTCCTGAAAAATTTCTTTCTTTTTGCATAGTTGAAGGATATGTCATTATTACAAAAAAACTTACCAAGTCTTTTCATAAGGAGCATGAAGTTCTCATCTTTTTCCAAAGCATGTTCTTATATATCTTCTCTTAAGTCAACTTTCAAAGCAATGCCTTTGGATTTATTCTCTTGAATCACATGCTTTTATAGTCTCCCAAATTCAATCTCATGCTCTTGAAGTTTTCTGAACAAGGATGCATATGTCATGGTAGAAAGACTCTTCTTTTCATATGTTATCATCACATTTGGTTGACACCCCCTAGTTAAAGACCTAAGCACTTTAAAATTAAGTTCATCGTTAGTAAAAGTCTTACCGAGAGCAATCAAGTGATCAGTTAAGTGTACAAATCTCTTTTGTAGTGCAATGATTTATTTCTCTGGGTTGCATTCTGAATAACTCGTACTTTTTACTCAAAGTATTCAATCTTTATCTTTTTACTTTGACGATTCCTTCATGAGTTTCCACCAATGTATCCCATATTTGTTTTGCCGTAGTACATTGAGATATACAAAATAATTAATTCATGCTAAGTTCACTTTGAAGTAAGTAGATTACTTTCTTGTCATAGATGACCTTTTTCTTATCATCTTCATCCCGTGAACTTTTTATCTTTGTTGTTCCAACACCGTTGACAACAATTGTAGGAACAAACAAACCATTTTATACAACATCTCATATTTCTTCTCCTTATGCTTCTAAATGAGCTTTCATGCGAATTTTCCAAAAATCAAAGTATTCACCACAAAATAATAAAGGCTTATTGTTTCTATCGTCGTCTTTGAAAACATGATTTACGAAAGCCATTTTAGATCTTTTAGGAACATGTTACTTTAACCAGCTCTGATACCAATTGTAAGTGTATAGTGCACCTAATAGGGGGTTGAATTAGGTACTTTGAAATATTTTAGGTTTTAGTAGAATGTTACTTTATTTTCCTTGTTTGATGATGGTTATGAAAGTTGTAAAATGCAGAAAAATAAAGAAAACAAGAGGTTTATACTAGTTCTCCTCACAATTCGAGAGTACATCTAGCTCCCTTACCACCGTAAGATTTTACTATTGTTAGAATTTTGTACAACCATATACACAAGCTTCTAACTAAATCAACAAGTCAAATCACTTTGTGATTTTACAAAATAGAAAAAGAAAACAATCCTTTCTTTTTCACTCTCTTGTTTCCAACAATCCTGGACAACAAAGTAGTTACGCATATATGAGTTTTGGCATGAAGTTTGAAGTAGTAAGACTTTTATCAATTACTAGAATTGACCTTCTCTTTGAAGTAAACAATTCACAAAGTATGTTACATAAGTGCTAAGAACCGTGTTGATGAAACTTTTAATGATGCAGTGAAAGTGAATGCAGAAAGTTTCACAAAAACTTATCACTCAAGGCACTTGGTTAAAAATGAAATTTTTGAATTTGAATTACAATGAAAGAGGTGAAAAATGAAAATCTGAAACCATAGGTATTTATACAAGCATTATTTCTTTTTGAAGAAGCATGATCTCATGAAACAATGTCATGATTGATAGATGCATTTTGAAATTCATTGGAATCATATTTTATGCGCGCACTACGCCAAAAACTGGAATAGACAGCGCATCTTAGAGGGCGCTTTATTACAAAAGCGCACTCTAAAGTGAAGCGAAAAAATAAGGAGCGAACAATTGGAATAGACAGCGCACTTTAGATGGCGCTTTTGTAATAAAGCGCCCTCTAAGGTGAAGCGAAAAAATAAGGAGGAGATAGAGGGACAACAATACAGGGCGCTTTTTAGAAAGCGCCCTCTAAGGTTACCCTTAGAGGGCGCTTTTAAAAAAGCGCTCTATAAGTCCATGTGCATTTCCAGTTTATAAAGCGCTTTTGGAAAGCCTTAGAGAGCGTTTTCATAAGCGCCCTCTTAGGCCCCCTTTAGAGGGCGCTTTTTTTCCACAAGCGCCCTCTAAGGTCCCCTTTAGTAAACATTAAAATTATAACATACTGCGCGTTTTGTTATTTCACTCTCTGTTATTTTCGTTCTTTTTCACGTTAGGGTTCTCACTGCTACGATTTTCGCTACTTCTAAGGCGTTCTCCTTCCACCTCTGTTAGATCTACGACGTTTCATCCTTCTATTAATTCGTTGTTAGCTGTTCGATTTTGACACCATAGGTATTTTTCTAATCTTCATATTACTTGGTTTCTCTTCTGACGTTCGCTATTGTTCATTTTTGGTGTTGTTCAGGTTCGACCGAAAGGAAACTAAATTTGTAACGTTCCAAATTTATCAGACCATAATCTGAACAATATTTACATGTCATTTAGGTTCTTGCTACGATTTTAACTTTGTGGTTAGCAGACAAATCTGGTCGCCGGCTTTTACTTATTGTGAGTCTGAGCTTTTTCGATAATTTTTGCATTCACATTACTATTTGTTTGGAGGGTAATAAGAGATTAATCAAAATCTCCTATTGCAGGTTTCTTCATCTGCAATGGCTTTGAGTCTTTTGGTTGTTTCAATATCATTCTACTTGAAGGTAATAATAATTTTTTTGTTTGTTATATTTTTTGAACATTTTTTTGTTTATTTTTATATATACATAATACATTAACTAGATATTACACATGCATTCATGCATAAATGTTCAGAAATTTGTAACACAGATTCACAGGATTATATATCAGTAAATTCTTCTTTATATTTTTGGTTTTTTATATGGATAATATATTTTATGTTGAATTTGCTCTCAGGAATATATATCACCAGATTCTGATTTATATGCGACATTGAGCCTCGTATCGGTGGCTGGAGTTGTGGTGTGTAAATACAACTTTATTACACAAATGATGGTTTCTATTGTTTGTTTCCCTAACTTCATTATTATAAACTTTCAATTTCTTTCAGGTCATGGTTATTGCATTCTCTCTGGGATTAGGAGCAATGCCATGGATTATAATGTCTGAGGTACAATTTTCTTCAATAATAATATGCACGACAACCCTATATGAACAAACCTTTGTTGTAATATAATGTGATAGTTGATGTGTTGAATATATTTTACATAATAGATTCTTCCGATTAACATCAAAGGCCTAGCTGGAAGTTTTGCAACACTTGTCAATTGGTTCTTTTCCTGGTTGGTTACATTAACAGCAAATTTGCTCTTGGATTGGAGTTTGGGAGGTTTGTGTGCATTGCCTATGTTAATTTTCTATAAATATCTATTGTTTCTAACCAGAAGCTTCTTATGTTTTTATCAGGAACCTTCACAATATATACTGCAGTGTGTGTTTTCACAGCAGGATTTGTTGCCATTTGGGTCCCCGAGACAAAGGGAAAAACTCTTGAAGAAATACAACAGTTTTTCAGATGAAGTTTCCTTTCGAGTAGCACTTCAGCTAGTGTTCACTCATGTATTCACATTCATATTTTTTTTCTGAATCAACTCAATTCATTTTTGTGCTCTTTGGTCTTGTTAAATATGAAAAATACCAAAACAATGTGATTTTCTAATCTAGCAGCATACTTGCATTTTTGTTGTAATTGATTGATTATAAACAAATAAATGAAAGAGAGTGGTTATTATACATTTCAATTAGAGTAGCAGTGGTTTCGGTTCATGACATTTCAAATAGCAAGAGGATCATATAAACAATAAGCATATATCAGTATTTGTATTTTAATATTATAAAAGCATAAAAAGAACCTTTAGTTGCTCTTGTGAATTATAACAAGCAGCTGTATGTCATTTTCTTCTGGTTACCTCTTGTGGCTGCAACATAACCTGAAATGAGAATATGGTCACAGAGACATGTGATGCATGTAAATGTTAAATAACCACCCACTTTAGAGGGTGCTTTCCAAAATAAGCGCCCTCTAAACCCTTTAAATTTCCACTTTAGAGGGCGCTTTCCAGTAAAAGCGCCCTCTAAACCCTTAAAGGTTTCCACTTTAGAGGGTGCTTTCCAGTAAAAGCGCCCTTTAAACCCTTAAAAGTTTCCACTTTAGAGGGCGCTTTCTTTAAAAAGCGCCCTCTAAAGTGGCCCTTAAAGGGCTTAAAGAGCCACTTTAGAGAGCGCTTTCACCAGGAAAAAAAGCGCTGTCTTTACCTATGCCAGCGCCAGATTAGAGGGCGCTTTAAAGCGCTGTTATAGGCCAAAAAAAGCGCCCTCTTTTCCCTTATTTGGCGTAGTGATGTGAAAAAGTGTCAATGCTTCAGTGGTAATCGATTAACACATAATTGTAACCGGTTATAGCTTAAGCGTGTAATGATTTTTCAAAGTTTTTGAAGGTGTAACCGGTTATAGGTATTGGTTAACCGGTTACACCTGATGCAATTTCCAAAAATAATTAATTTCACATCCTTGTAACTGGTTAACAATATAGTGTAACCGATTACACATGATGAAAATGTGAAAAATAGCTTAAGTTAAATGACAATGCAAAATCATTTGATACTAAAAGATATTTTATACATAAAGATGAAATGTTTATGATGGTTCTGAGCACTATGGTAATACACAAGGTTAAATTGTAACTTGTACCTTAATGAGGTGATCAATCTTCTAAGGTTCAAGGTTATCTTGACATTGTTTTTTGTGATACAAGTCTTGTTACCATAGAGCTTTGAACATAGAGCTTTTTCTCATCCTTTGATAATGCATTTTAATTTTGATCAATATACTTGTCTTCATCAAAACAAAAACAATGTTGGAGAAACTTGTCTTTAGACAACCCCCCCCCCCCCCCCCCACACACAAAAAGATACTAGAGGTAGAAGCGATCTTAATGCCATAGCGGAGATGCGCGCTGCCATGGACGAGCCGCGTCATCAAAACCAAACTCTAAATGACAATGTCCTTAACATTCAGCAACGCCAGCATGAAGCTACACATACAGAGGAGATGGAGGTGCCGAATCCCTATCCCATTTCAGATGAGATATGGGAAACACCTTTTCCCGAAGGTTTCAAACCTCCCTCCTTGGTGAAGTTTGATGAGTCTAGCGATTCGTACAAACATGTTACCTCCGGCAACACATAGATCGCTATCATCGGAGCGCCTAATTCCCTAAAATGAAAGTTTTTTTCTCAAACCTTCAAGGATGCAAGCTTTAAGAGATAAAGTATCCTCTTGAGAGTTTCACTAAAATTAGATTTGAGATTTTACAAGATTAATCCGCAAACCTTCAATAACAATCAAACATGGCTTTTACACGGGCTTAATTCAAGACCTACAAAGAGAGCTTTTACACAGGTCAAACTCAAAAACTTTCACCCTAAATTTTTTAGATTTATCTTACAACTTTCTAATCCTTTACAAATACAAGTAACAAGAGACTCACATTCTTGAATAAAACAAATTACTCATAACACCAATTACAACACAACTTTGACAAGGACTTTCAGTCTTTTAACACTAAGACAATTCTTGAAAAAAACCAAATTTGAAAACAAGAGAGTAGAAGAGGGACACAAAAATTTATATTTAAAAAGTTGGATAGAAAGATCTCTTATTTCAATGTGATAATCTACATACTCTCTCATGACCCAACAATTAAAAAAATCTAATTAATATCTATTTATATATATTAAATCTGATGCATCAAACTATCTTGCGACACTTCAACTTCTTCTATGCCACATCATTTATTTTCCCATGTGACATCTCTCAAAATTCATCTTCAATTTTTAAAATATCATAACATATTGTTTGTCTCTATAAAAGGTCATGAGTTCGAATCTAAACAAATACAAAATACAATTACCTAATATTTAATTATTAAATTTATTTATTTTCAAAAAATATCATACTAATTTATTCACAATAAATTTATTATTATTCCAACTAAATATACTTTTAAAATTTTTAAAAATAAAAGAAATATTCAGATGCACACACTTTAAAATATTTTTTGTTTTCTTAAAATCACAGCAACAAAAGAAACACTTGAAAAATACTTTTAACGTTAAAGTATATATTCCATAATTTTCATGGCTAAATTACTCTCATTTAATCTAAAAAAATAATAGAGAATGCAACATTCTTTATCGAATCTATGTATTTATTCTCTATATTTTTCTTATCTTATTAGACAAATAAATTAAAGATAAGCAACAAACATACATTTTTTTATTCGTAATTAATTCATATTATTGTCTCACTTATTTATAATTAAATATTATAATAAAAATTTGTTGTTCATATTTATAAAATAAAAATTCTTAATATATATAAAATTAAATGCAAAATAAATAAAAATTAATTAACAGTGCGATACGCGGGCTCTAGATATATTAAAAAGTGAAGAAGAAAAAAAATGATTTTGGGGATTTCTTTATACATGTAAGATAAGTATTTTGGGGCGGAGAGAATTTGAACCATTTACAAATTAGAGTCGTACTTGTAGTGATGTTATATACACACAAAACTAGTCACTTATATGAAGACATCATGTATCATTTATAGAACTTCAAGAGTCACTAAGTGAATCCAATTAACTTATAGGAAAATATCAAACTATAACACAAATGAAAAGAAGATAAATCTATAAAGTTGATGTATTTAACATAGATCATTACAAGCTTAATATTTTGACAGAGTAGTATAATTTATGAACATATGACTTGTACAGAAACCAAAGCTCATACATCAAAACCATGTCTTTCATGAACTACTTTCAATCTCAACTTTACCCATTTCTTCATCATCAACTTTCTTCTCCTTACTCAAAATAAAAGCCTTCTTCTCCATTTTCCTCTCTTTGCAATCATTGAAATAAACCACACAAGCCACCCATTTCAATGTATTCACCACAGTAAGAACCCCAATTTGTAGAAAAATTCCACTACCTCCTTTATAGCATTCAAAGTAGACACAAACCAACCTTAAAAAACCTCCAAAAACAAAGAAAACAAGCATCAAAACAAGTCCTCTCTTATGATTACCACTGCTGAAGTAATAAGAAACTCTCAAAGCTCCAATCCCATAAATACCCTCCAACACTGATATCACAATACTCATATCCCAAATAGCACTCCATTCCAAATACACAATCAACAATTTCCCAATAGCTACAAAACAAATCGTTCCAAAAATCATGTAGCACCAGAAAGTACTGGCCAAACCGAAACAATTACTCACTATCCATGGAAATGCTATCAGAAGACAATTTGATAATACAAGTGTATACAAAGAAGTCACAAATGTTCCTTTCATGGTTGATAAATCAATTGAATTCTGAAACATGTGTTTCAGGCTCATTATGGTTTTCTCTTCTGAGCTTATTATAAGCTTTGAAGCTAAATCCATAGTTAATGCTTTCGAAAAGAATTCCAGAAGATGAAGAGGGACTGAGTAAATCAATCCAAGTTGAATCAAAAGAGGTAAATAATAGCTGCCAAAACTTGGGACATTAACGTATGGGTCATTGATGTGTAGTTCACCATCAGAATCCAATGAAATGAAAACAATTTTTTCTTTCTCTTGGAAAGGTAAAGATGAGATGATATTTGGAGTTTGAACTAGGATTTGTTGAAACAAAGTTTCAAAATAAAGCATGAGAAAAAAGAAAGGGAGTGAAGTGAGGAAAGTGAAGATGATGAAGTTGATGTTTTTGAAATAGATGGTTAGAGTTTGTTTGAGGATATCTAAGATATCCATATTCTTGTTCTTTTGATTAATACTAGGAACTTGTTTGGTTTCATTCTCCATTAGTTGAATGAGAGAAAAGTGAATGCAGATTTTGATATACAAGTCATAGATAGATCTTAATATATCTTGATTCTAGCTTCGAGGAAATTCAGGTATGAGGATGACTTTGACTTTACATCCACTCTGTCTTTGCATTTATGACATGGAATAATAGTCCTCACTTGTAAGCCTCCATCTTTGACTATAAATAAGACTTTATTTGTATTTTAATTAGATGAGGACTATTATTATTGAGAACATGTGTTTTTTTTTGGAGTAGTTTACTACTAATTGAGATTTTACCTCCTTTTTTTTGGTTTTTTTTTAGTATTTTAACAATTGAGATTTTAAATTTTCAAAAATAAATAAATAAGATGTTGTCGGATCGAATTTGTATTTTATATTTAATGTTTCGTATAAATTTCAAGTGAACCATGTTAGTAGAATTAGTTTGTATTTTTATTTGATGGTTATTATTATTATTATTTTATATATTTTCAGTTTTCTCATTTCATCTTTAATATTTTTAATTTTTATTTATTTTATACTTTTTAATTAAAAATTAAGAGATATTTACTTTTTCTT
The DNA here is from genome assembly GCF_024323335.1 of Lathyrus oleraceus. Taxonomy (NCBI): domain Eukaryota; kingdom Viridiplantae; phylum Streptophyta; class Magnoliopsida; order Fabales; family Fabaceae; genus Lathyrus; species Lathyrus oleraceus. The sequence goes on from NC_066585.1 coordinate 101,164,301, forward strand.
TATTTAAAAAGTTTTATTTTCTTCTTCGTCCAAATAATTCTAATCAAATAATGAGAATGAGTGAATAAGTAATTAGAGATTGATTGTTTTGTGGATTTTTTTTAAAATAACCAAGTTTTTAAAAAAAAAAACGAAAATAATCATGTTTTCAAAAAAAATATCAAAATAACCATGTTATCATTGCACTACAGACTCTTCATGTTAATTTGTTTCATCATATATTTAATATACCGTGTATAATTACATTAGATTAATAAATTACTAAAACTTGGTAGATGAGAAGGGGGAGATAATGATAAGTTAAAAGTCTTATTAAAAAAAAATACTAACATAAATCAAAATGAAGTTTTCAATTTATTAAAAATAGAATAAGTAAAAAAATTTCAACTAAGAATATTTTATTTGAATTTTTTTTAATTGACCAAAATTAGAAGGGGGACAAATTTTTTTAATTTCATTTGTCTTCCTATTATTTAATTGACCAAAATTTCATTTGTTTTCCTATTATTTTAAAATTTATGCCATAAATCGTATACATAGTAATGTGAGCGTAACAAAGATGTTAACTATAAATCACATGATATTTTAAACAATTTTATATTTATTAATATTAATTTAATATATAGAGATGTTAGTTTAGTTGTCAAGTCCCTTACATAAAATGAAAAATCATATTAAAATTCATCACGTCAATGAGTTTGTCACTAAATATATCACGGTACATAATAGCTTATTTAGAATTGGTCTTTAATTTTGTCACTAATTATGTTTCATCCATTATTTTATTTAATGTAGAAATTGATTCACGTTGTGTATTTCTCAAAATAGATAGGTCACATTATATACAAGATGAGGCATTTGTTAGCTCCTAGAATCATGCCTATAATACTGTAATTTCTAATTCTATTATACAGCTATACAATTACAATATTGAATAAAATCTGATCCTGTTATTACTAGCCGGATGTTTACCAAATATAGCTGAATAGAATATGATTCTGTTATTACTAGTAGAATGTTTTCCATCTATAGCATAAAATACCAAATATAGTTTAATAGCCCCCCTCAAGTTGGAGCATGAAGATTTCTAATGCCCAACTTGTCGATAAAATAGTTAAATTGCGGCTTTCCTAATGCTTTTGTGAGTATATCCGCAAGCTGAGCAGTAGTAGGGACATAGATTGGACGAATATTATCTTTGAGAATTTCATTCCGGACGAAATGGCAATCAACTTCAATGTGTTTGGTGCGTTCATGGAACATCGGGTTCTTGGCAATGTGTAAAGCCGCTTGACTGTCACAGTGAATGATCATGGGTTTGTTATGATCAATTCCTAGATTGGAGAGGATTCCCTTTAACCATTTTAACTCGCATGTAGTGGTCGCTATTGACCGGTACTCAGCCTCAGCAGATGACCGAGAGACCGTGTGTTGTTTTTTCGTTTTCCAAGAAATAGGAGAGTCACCAAGCTGCACCAGTCAGCCAGTGACTGATCGCCTGGTCAGAGGGCAGCTAGCCCAATCTGAGTCACACCAACCATGAAAACATTCTGCTAGTAATAACAGGATCAGATTTTATTCAATATTGTAATTGTACAGCTGTATAATAGAATTAGAAATTACAGTATTATAGGCATGATTCTAGGAGCTAACAAATGCCTCATCTTGTATATAATGTGACCTATCTATTTTGAGAAATACACAACGTGAGTCAATTTCTACATGGTATCAGAGCCATGGAAGGAGAAAAAGATCCAAAATCTTCTGTAACAGGAGATGAGCAATCTCAGAAGAAAAAGCCATCACCCTACGATCTCACCTCCAACGACAACCCTGGAAGTGTGATTACGCAAGTGCAGCTGCGGGGTGAAAATTATGATGAATGGGCTAGAGCTGTGAAAACATCCTTAAGAGCAAGGAGAAAATGGGGGTTCATTGATGGAACCATAAAGAAACCTGAAGAAGAATCCTCTATGATGGAGGATTGGTGGACTGTTCAGGCCATGTTAGTGTCATGGATCTTGAATACGGTAGAACCTAGTCTGCGAACGACCATGTCCTATTTTGAAACCTCTAAGGAGCTTTGGGACGACATAAGGAGAGATTTTCTGTCGTAAATGGCCCGCACGTTCAACAACTCAAATCAGAATTGGCTCAATGCAAACAAGGAGGTTTGTCCATGGTGGCCTACTATGGAAAATTGAAGGCTCTGATACCATGTATAAATTGATTCACGTTGTGTATTTCTCAAAATAGATAGGTCACATTATATACAAGATGAGACATTTGTTAGCTCCTAGAATCATGCCTATAATACTGTAATTTCTAATTCTATTATACAGCTGTACAATTACAATATTGAATAAAATTTGATCTTGTTATTACTAGCAGGATGTTTACCAAATATAGCTGAACAAAATATGATTCTGTTATTACTAGTAGAATGTTTTCCATCTATAGCGTAAAATACCAAATATAGTTTAATATTTAATGTTTATTTTTATAAAATTAAAATATTCTTTTATACAATACTCTTTTTTATTAAACAATTCTTTTTATAAAATAAAAAATATATATTTTATTTAATTTTATTATAATCAATTTTAAATAAACATAAATATTTTAACTATCTACGTTCATATTTGATATGTCGAATGGATATTATCTATATTTTATATTTAATGTTATAATATAAAATTGTGATTATACTCTTAAGAAATTAAAATGCAAATATTAAATAATATTCTTAACTTATATATTTTAAAACAATGATAAAATAAAATAAAATATATATTTAGTTAATTTAAAATTTTAAAATAGGTATAAAAGTTCTAAGTGAAAATAATTAAGACAAATATATAGAGATGAAACAAATTAATCTACTGTAATTATACATTATTTTAAAACAAAGTGAAAAAAATTTCAACTAAGTTTTACTAATTTATTAATCTACTGTAATTATACACGGTATATTAAATATATGATGAAACAAATTGACATGAATGGTCTGTAGTGCAATGGTAATGTGTTTGACTCCTGATCAGAAGGTTGTGTGTTTGATCAGAAGTATTTTTTTTTTAAAACTTGGTTATTTTTTTAAAAAAATCCTTCTTTTGTAAAAGAAAAACACTATTTTGCTTTTTGATCCGTCAAAAAACTTGACAATTTCTAAAAAAAATATAGGTTTTACATGTGTTTTTTCTATTTGGTTTATACTATGTGGAATTAGAGTTTGAAAAATCTACCAAGCTACCATCTTTACTTTTAGAAAATCAAATAACGTGATTAGAAATACTATTTAGATATTTTAAAATATGTTTTACATATTTAAAATTGAGATTTTCTAAAATAGGATTGAAACCTACCACACATACACATACTGAACATGATATCATAACGACTTGCAATTAAATAGAGCAAAGATTTGTTAATACCTCGATATTTGGTGATATCAATCTCTATTCTCATTTCATCCTTGTCAATTAAGTCATTGGTGTGGAAATAAATTTAACATCTTTCATTTTGTACTTCATAAGAACTTCCACGTAATATTTAGTTTGGCTAATAAAGTTGCTTTTGTCGGTTTGCTTGATTTGTAGACCCAAGAAGTAGTTGAGTTCTTCCATTCAGAAGATCTCAAATTCACCATGCATGATACTTGAAAATTCTCTACACAAAGATTCATTAGTAGGCTCAAATATGATATCATAAACATAAATTTGAACTAAAAGAACATGTTTTTCCTTATGTTTTTATAAATACTGTGGTGTCTGCAGTTCCATGATTAAGATTATTCCTTAGTAAAAACCCACTAAGACGGTCATATCAAGTTCCAAGAGCTTGTTTAAGACCATATATAACTTTTTTTTAGTTCGAAAACATGTTAGGAATTTTCATGGTCCTAAAAACCAAGAGTTTGTGAGACATACACCTCTTCATTTATGAAATTATTTGGGAATGCAAACTTAATGGGCATCTTATATAATTTGAAATCAAGATAACAAGTAAATGCCAAAAGGAGTCCAATAGCTTCGAGGTGAGTTACATAAGCTTAAGTTTTCTCATACTTTATTCCTTTAGCTTGATTATATCCTTTTGCCACAAGTATTGCTTTATTTCATGTAATTATTCCATTTTGATCGAGTTTTCGAAAATACCATTTTGTTCCTATGACCACTCTATTTTTAGGACAGGGGGTTTGTAGTGTTATATTTGTAAAATTCATAGAAAAGGCGGGAGGGATGTAACCCTTAGAGAGGCGGGAGTCATATGTCACCCCTTGATGGAAATCGCCTCGCCCTAAGTGTCTCCCATTCGCCCAAATATGGAAAACATCTAGGAAGATGTTTCTTGGGTACAGAGAAGTCAAAGTCAATAGTTGATATACATCCTCCTAAAAATTAGGGATTAAATGATCCATCATTAACTAGTGGGCGGTTAATCATTCCTAAGGAAACCTTAGGCCCAATGGCCTCAATAAATACAACTCTCATAACAGGAGAGAGACATGCCATAACTTAACCAGCATTAGGCATATCACAGAGTTTCTCACCATACGTGACTTGACCTCTCTTCCCATTGTAAATATCATATCAGCACCATATAGGGCTTCTCACGGCGCGGGAAAACCCTAATTGTTATAAAATGACTAAGGCCTCTAAGTATCCACTACCCTTGTAGTGATACCACACACACCTGTGCATTTTTGTAAGTACAACATTAAATACCATACGTCATTTTCTTTAAAATTGATTAAGTTCTTCTTGCTTACCAAGTGACTTCAAATACAGTAGGAGTGTGAATTGTGATATTTAAAACTTGTGATTAAAAAACACTTTTACTTTTAAAGTATTTATGTCTGCGGATATGGAGCAAGATGGATATGAAGATAAATACGCATAGGAGATGAAATAATCAAAGAAAAAAATAGTTAAAGAGATTGCACCATATATTTATACACATTTGGTCAAACCATTTGGCCTACAAATATCCCTAAGAGTTTCCTCTTGAGAGTTCCACTAAAAAGAGATTTCGGGTTTTTACAAGTTATGCCTACAAACCATTTTACAACCAACCAAGAGTTTTTACACTGCCTAACCTCCAAACCAAGCAAAAGTTTCTAACATTCTAAGATCAAAAACCAAACACAACTTTTAACACATGACAAGCTCAATAACTAAACAAGGATTTTAAGACAGATCAGACTCAAGAATCTACAATCAATCTTTTATCATGTTTAGCTTGCAACCTTTTAAGTGTTTACAAATACAATCCACAAGAGAATTACACTCGAATAATAAAATGAGGCACGACACCTATTACGAAAAATCTCAGAAAGGCTTCGGTCTTTTAGCACTATGGAAATTCTCGTGATTTTTTTTGAGAATAAAGAGAGTAGAAGAATAAGAAAATATATTTCCATTCAAAAAAATTGTGTGTTTTGAAATGAGAAAAAGTCTCCTTTATATAGAAAAAAATTGGAACAAAAAGGAAATGATCCATGAGTCATTTTAATGTTTTAATTGATTCACACTAGTAAGTAATCAATTAAAACCTTTCAAAATACAACAATCCAAAAAGAAAAACCTAAAACGACTACATAGTTTAATTGAATAAAACGTTTTTCTAATCGATACAAAAATCATTTACCTTGCTCTAGTAGATTAGACCCAATTACTAATTGATTAGATAATGTAAAAACTTTCCCAATTAGTTATAAATACCTATTAGTCAATTCCATATAACTCTTGAAAGGTTTTCTATAAGTTTTTTTTATAAAAAAAGGGTTTTAAAAGTGTGTGTGTGTGTGTGTGTGTGTGTGCGTGTGTGTATATGTGTGTGTGTGTGCGTGTGTGTGTGAGTGTGTGTGAGTGTGCGGGTAAGTATGTGTGTGTGTATGTATGTGTGTGTATGTGTGTGTGTGTGTGTGTGTGTGGTGTGTGTGTGTGTGTGTGTGTGTGTGTGTGTGTGTGTGTGTGTGTGTGATTTACATAGTATGTTAAGACTTACCCTTGAATTTTTACATTTTAAATGATCACTCAAACATACACTAAGCGCAGGACCGACCAAACTTTCACACTTCCTTTATTTCACAACTTCACATCTTTACGTTCCACTTTTAATTCATCATTAATTTAGAATTTTAACTGGAACTTGAAGCTTCTGACTGATGAGGCTTGAGATATCTTCTTGATTGAATTTCATCATCCTTTTTGAGAAAGTTTTAAAATAAAAGGATAAATTTTATTTTGGAAGTTTAAAAAAACTTTACATGTAGAAGAATTACAACACATAATATTACCTTTGTCACAAAATTTATTTTATACTAAGTAAATTGTGTTGTAAACTCGCAATTCTCAAAATGCCAAAATTATGAATGATTAGTGATGATGGACTCCTAACGAGGTGGTATGGATCTTCGATATGGTGGCACAAGGGTGAACTTACAAGGTTAGCACTCAAACTTCCAAGTCAGTTACAGAGTCCAAAGTGAGTAAACTGTAAGTTGGAAAATATAATATGTACCTTATGTTTGATATATGTGTTCATTGTGAAACACAATTAAGTTTTACAATCATCATATCCACAAAGACTGGTGGTTTCAAACATCGTTCAATAGTTTTTAAGATCTTATGTAGATAAGGGTTGCATATTTGTTGTGATGCGTGAAAGTAAATGATATAAAAAAATGACAGAAAGTAAAATGAAGATTTTGATGTTAACACTAAGAAAACTTGCTAGGTCTAGATTTTTATCATTATATATTTATCATGCACATCCATAGGTCTGTAATATGCTTATTTACTCAGTTATCAATGTTACCACATGTTGCTCTCATTCATATCTTCTTTTGGTCTCAACACCGTGAGATCAATGCATTACCCCAATAGTGGATATATCAAACAATTAACCAACACAAATCATTAAGTTTCAATAGTTATAAAGTAGCAAGACTCAACACCTATCCATACTACAAAACATGTGGATATTGAACTAAACCTAATGTCCAGGCGCTAGTATCCAATAAATGATTATCTTATATATTGTAATAATAATCACATTTTGATATCAGGCTACACCATGAAAATGAGTTTTAGGTAGTAAAACTTAAACAAGCATGAAGATTAAAGAGTCATCAATATCACTGAATGAGTAGAATTATATAGAGTTATATGGCCTATTTAGTACATGAACTTAATGACTACATCTAACCCCCAACAAAGAGATTTTAACTACGCTTACTCATTGTAGTGTAACTCACGATAATCCCATGAAGCTGATCTTGGAAGTTTATTTGCCTTGTCGCTTGGGCAACACTTTCACCTTCAGGCTTCCTCTCTTGCTCTTCTATTATAGACCAAGATGAATCTACTCCAATTATGTACTACCTGACTCAACCAAAACTCCCTTTTCAATAAATTAGAAACTCCTATTTAAAGGAAAATTTATGGACCTCTCGGTAGGCGTACGGTCCTTGTACCTAGCGCGCCTGCCATACTCTACACTACTTATTATCTTTCTCGGCAAGCAATTTTTGCATGTCTTCCATATGACTCTATCCGCCTTTCCTCGCCTAGCGCACTTGCCTTCGACTAGCGAGTTAACCCCTTCTTTCTCCATGAAATGTTTGTATCTGGACATACCATATGTCTTTTGCCTTCGCCTAGCCCGCATATGGATATACCTAGAGAGCCTGCTCTTCCATGGTTCTGCTCTGGCTTGGTCTTTGCAAGATGAATCATGGTTTTCTATACCTTTTACCTATTTTAGTTATTATGTACTAGAAAAGTCCAAACAAGTGTTTTCTCACTTTTCATAGATAAATGAGGGGGTGTATTGATTGATTATGAAATAAGTTAGTAAGTTTCGATGTATTTCACATAAATGTGACTTATCAACTCTCCATAACTTATCTTTTTATTTTTCCTCAAACAAAATTAATCAGGCTTCCCATGACTTATCAACTCTCTACAACTCTTCACACCTTCTAATTGAGTGTTATTAGGCTTGTCTCTCAAGGGGAACCCAAGTTGATGACGAGCTAAAGCAGGGTTGTAGTTAATTCCTCCTTGTGTACCAATGAGAGGCACATTAGAGAATTCACCACAACTATCAATAATATCCAAGCTACTCAATGCAGATTCATACCAAACTATATCATCATTAGTGAGAGACATAAGTCTCTACGACCATCGTAGACACTATTTGTTCTCCACAAAAGCAGACGTCTGAGGCAAGTGCGAAATACACCACTTGTACAGAAGAGGAACACAACACACAATAGTTCCACCGCCTTTGGAATTACTTATATGCAAAGAGAAGTACATATCACCTAACAAAGTAGACACAGGATTCCCAATCAAGAAGATTCTAATGGAGTTAACATCAACAAAACCGTCAATGTTAGGGAACAAAGCCAAACCATCGATGAGAAACATAAAGATGGCTTCAAAAGCATCCGCACTACCGGCTTGAGCAAAGGGAGTAGCTTTCCCTATAAGGAATTTAGAAGTCAAACCAAATATTCCTTCTTTCTTCACCCAATGGGATTCAATCTCAGACTTTTTCAGATGAAGAGCTTCAACTATAATATAATATTTGGGAATCTCCTTCAATCCACTAAAATGCACTTTGTTAGAAATAGGTATTCCCAACAGATGAACATACTCCTGTAATGTAAGCATAAGCTGATAATCGGGAAAAGTGAAGCAACGGTAGAGAGGATCATAAAACTGAACCAAAGTACTCAAGAGTCCTTCAACTACATCGGCAAATAATATAGATAGAAGCTTCCCATGACGTTGTTTGAAGTCCAAGGGATCTAATACAAAGGATGATAACTTCCTTAGCTCTTTCAAACCAGGACATCTAAAACTGTACTTCTTAGTGTTCCTTTGCCCATAATCCATAGTCTGAAAGTATTTGAAAATAAAACCTCAGTTACTTGAAGTTATTTTTCATGTGATGAATGTTATGATGCGCATGAATGCATGAAGGGAACAATCACAAATAAGGGATCACACACAAGGCAAACAAAGGTCAAGGGATGAATCAAGTCATTGTCAAGATCAATCATCCATTTTGGTGGATTATGGTTTTCACCTTATCAACACCCAAGTTCCATTGATATTGACAAGACTTGATTGGATCAGCCAAGAATCAAGGGTTTGTTGTGAGTCACGAGCATGGAGTCAGGTTAAAAACCATCCCCAAATGAGTGTACTAAGGATAAAAACTTGTAGATCATGTTCTAAAAAGTTCCCAGAGTCTTAATTCCATCTATCGGATATTTCAGGTTAGGATGACTGACTCATCAATCCATAATATTCTCTAGAGAAACTCATATGAGTGTAGTATCGCGTAACAATTGTTATCAAGTCTACACTTGAACAGTCTCCGCACTACGTCCTAAATAGGCCAAGTGGGGTTAAATGTTCTACGGTCCTCAGCTTCTCGGACCTCGAATCAGAGAAAGTAATGCCTAACCACAAATAACTTATGTGACATCAATAGCTCCAAAAGGGTCTCCACTGAGTAGATGGGTCTCAAGCCAACTTGTTAAGGACTACTCCATACAAGTCGAACATGACTATACCATCTTCCTATCTTAATTGCACTCAAGTTTGGGTTAGAACTTATCTCACCACTCATAGATCACCAAGCACAACAAGAAGATTATATCATACAAACAAATATGCAAACATTAAATATATAATTATATACATATAAAAAGTAGGCTAAACCCACTAGAGACTACTCCCAATAGAGTCGCCACTTAATTTCTGTAGCGGTAAATTCATGATCATTAAGCTATGGATAAACTTAACGACAATAAAACCAGAGTCGCCACCGCGCTTTTATTGTTTCCAAGGGAAAAGGGAAAAGTACGAACAAAACTCAAAAATAAGAAGTTTTCAAATCAAAACTAATAAAATGCCAGAGATTACAGGTAAGGGGTTTGGTTACACAAAGCGAAGGTGTTAGCACCCAAGGTGTCCTAGGTACTCCTTGGGAGCCCCTTTTTATGTGTGCATGTGTTTTGGTATAAAAGATGTTTGCAATAAATAGAGTGTGGGGATGAGAAAAGAATTCATTAATTATATTTTGTGTTTGACAAAACCTTCATACTTGTGCCTACGTACCAACATAAAAATGAGGGATCAAAACCTCGTAGTTCATGGTATCAATTTCAAAGTGAGTGAATTGCTTTTAACAAAAATTTAAGTTTAAAGGAGGCACAAAGGGCCTAAAAGAGTTTGAATGAATGTTAGTTCTTTTTGTCTTTTGAAACTTTAAGTCAATATGATTAGATTTATTCACAAGTTTGGTTTAAGAAAAGAGTTTAAAATGCAATGGGATAAGATCAAAGTTTCTAATTTGTAATAACGTCTAAGTTTAGAAATCACAAGCAAAGAAGGTTTTTGAAAAGAGGGAGAGATTTAAAATTTAAGAAGTGGAAGGAGATGAAGAGACTAATCCTAAGCAAAAATTTAAAAGTTAAGAGTTGAAAAGATCTGACCAATGGGATGCAATCCAATAGACAAGAATGTCATATAGAAACCCACTTTTTTCTTTGACTTTGGGATCAAAGCAATATCAATACACAAATAGTAAGATGAAGATAAAGGCATCAAATAAAGATAGCCACATCCAAGCTAGCAACTTCATAATCTTCCCCATGTATTAGATGACATACTCCTTGAATGGCTCAGAATAAGGCATTAGACACAGGTTTAAAGTAAAATTTGAATCAAGACCATGTAACAGATGAACTCAGAGGGATCTCAATACTTGCATCAGATGAAAGTTCTCTTTATAATGACTTGGCTTCAGAAAAGTTGGCATTGGCCAAGTCTATTTGCAAAGGGAATATTGCCTAATTCTAAGTCCAAAACTCAAACCACAATCCAACAGTCCACACAAATATTTTTTAGGGTTTTTGTTGTTTATTATGCACTTTAAGGTCCTAAGACCACAAACACAAACAAAATATACAAACAAGTATATACAATCATAATTCATGGCTCAAGTGAGCAAAGAGAAAATGGCATTAAAATAAATAAGTTAAGTGGTATGTATAATGACAAATGATAAATGGCTTGAATTTAAATTGCATAAAATAAATTACTTGAAATTAAAAGTTAGTCAAATGTTAGTTAATTAGGAGTTAGTGGAGTTTTGCTTTTCAACTTTTTAAGTCATTCTTTGGAGAACACTCAATCCTCTATTCACAAGCATGGATCCTTGAACCAAGACATATTCCAAAGGAAGGAAAAAAGACCAAGTTTCCACACAATACCATGAAAGGGGGAAGACTTACAATCTCACTTACCAGAATGCTATGCCTTTTTTGTGTCAAAATTTAGCGCTATGTTAAGCGATCGCAATTGGACTTATGTAGAAGTCACAACTATCTGAGGTCGGGAAATAAATTTTTTGGTGTTAATGCATGTTAGAGATATGGTATAATGAACCATACTCCTAAAACATACCATACACAAAAGGAAAATGATCAAAGGGTGGACGTAATCTCATCCATACTTGTATTAGTTCATGAACCAATTAGCCTTAGGATATTGAGATGTCATTGGCCAATGAGAGAAGTGGGATAGAAAGGGATTAAAGATGAAGAGGAAGGGGAAAGGAGACAAAGACAAATTGGTCATGGGAGGAATTTCATCAAATTAAAATCATTCATTCATTTTGGGAGATGAAATGTATATTTCATCAATCCCCTAAATCCAATTATTTTAATCCAACAAAAGTCAAATCAACCTTGACCAAGGCCCAAACACAATAGTCAAACTCCACAAGTCAATAAAAATGGCTCAACACAATTTATTCACAATTGAACAAATTAAAAATCAATTAAAAATGCATTAAATTAAATTATGTTTTATCAAAAACCTAAAACCTCTTAAAAACACCAAATAAATGTCCAAGAGATTTATCATAGGTCAAACAAGGTCAAAGGACCTTGGAGAAAAAATTTCACTATTTTTGAAAAGTCAGAAGTATTTTTAAACAATTAAAAATATGCACAAAAACAATTAAATTATGAAAAATATTAATATTGATCCAAAAAATAATTTTAATTCAGAAAATGAAAGAGAAATATATTTGATTTTTTTTGGTGAAAGTCCCATATTTTTTGGATCAATATTAAAATTAATATGAATTAATGAAAATAAGGTAAATAAAATAAAAATTCAGAAATTACAAAATAGGTGGACCATTTGATCTCCCTCATTAATTGAGGTGGCAGATCAAATGGTCCAAAGCGCGCGTTTCATGTGGTCATCAGTCAACTACGCAACACGCCTGGTAATCACAACCAACGCTCAAGATTAAAACAAAATGAATGGATCATGTGGATGAGAAGCTTTCCAACACATCGTCGGAGCCAGAGCTCCAGTCTTCTTCTCCGGTGGACCTCACCGGGCTGGTCCACCTTCAACCATCACCAAAATGAAAAGGCAAGACATGGATTTAAAGAAAAAATGCTCATGAACTCGAATCTGGCCTCAATTTTGTCTAACTCCAAGTATATGAAAAGATAGAGGAAGTTGAATTTTGAGGATCATGATCTGAGTTACTTCGATTTCACCTCAAAGTAACTCAATCTTGTTTCCTATATTGGTAGGACTTCAGACAACCAAAAATCAACAAGAATAGTGGAGAAATAAGAGAGAATCGAAGAGTGGAAGTTTTTGAAAATTAACCTTCGAGTTGATCCAATTTGACTTGATCTTGATCTGGATTTGATTGCTTTCTCCTCCTCTTGCTTGCAGGAACCAAATGAACTGAAAATGGAAGTGAATTTCTGGAGTTTGAACTTCCAAACAGATGGTGAAGTTCAAGCTTGATTTCAAAGAAATCTTAGAAAATTCTATGGCAGTGAGGATTTGCAGAGGTCTAGAAAAGCTTGGGCAAGGTGTTAATGATGAATCTGAAGTCTTACGCTTGTTTAAATAGGCATTGTGTTTGATATTTGCACCACTTGAAAATTTGACAAAAATAGTAATTCACTTGCATGGGTGCATGGGCAATCATTTGGGCCTTGAGAGTGATGTAATCCAACTCCAAATCATGCACAAAGTATACTGAACTCATAATGTGCAAGCATGCAAAATCAAATGATCATTTGAAGTTCAAACTTGCCAAAACACTTCCCATAATGAAGCCATGAGCAAGTCTTTCAATTTTGATCCAAATGAGATGATCTTGAATGTTTCGGAAAGGTAAGATCAAGGGGAACAACTTTCATGTTGAACACTTTTTCATTTTAAGCTTGGATCATGATGAATTTTGAGGTGGGAGTTTGGGAAATCAAACATATTTGAAATTTTTTTAAGTCCCAAGTCAAATGTTCACTTCTTCCACCTTGAATAACTTTTTCTATGGACTTAAAATGAGAAATGTTCCTTAATAAAAGTTGTCTATATTACAAACCTATTCAATTTGGTCACAAATTTGACCTCGTTTAGATTTGGCATGAAGAAGTTATGCATTTTAGAAGTTGAGGAAAATCACTTGTTCAATGGTAATGGTCCAAAATGACCTATAATGTTTCCTCTTAGCACATGCATTTACAAGTTGAATTTTCACTTACTCCAAACATAAAAGTTAAATTATACGTCTTTAATTTGATCATGGAATTTTAATGGATTTCATCTCATAAATATTGAGCAAATTATGATCTTGGGAAGTTGACCTCCAAACTAGGGTTCAGAAAAAATCACCTATAATCTTTCACCATAAAAAATAGACTTTCCAAGCAAAAATAGCTCCATACTTCAACATGAAAGTTGTTTGTAATGTCATTTAGAGTAACGTTTATCTTGGAATCATTTTCATATGACAAAAATTGTAGGAGATAGTGTCTAGGGAACCCCCGTTTTGACTAGTTGATTTCCTCTTATCAACCACCATGAACCATCTTGCTAGCTTGACATTCTCTTGACTTTTGGGACTCATGGAGGGTCATATATGCAAAAGATGATAAAATTTGGAATATCCCTTGAAATATTTGATCAATTGCTAAAGAAACTTGTTGAAGAAGTCACATAAGATACCTAGATAAATTAGGGTTTCCAAGGCAAACAAACTCCAAACTCTTGATGATTTCTTGATCAAAATAACATGTGAAGATCATAGGGATACATATATGATACTTATAGAAAATGTAGACAAATTCTTGATTGAGCTCCTTGCATTGAGGGTCTCAAACCCTAGATATGAGCTTGATAGAGCATAGGTGAGCATGTACACTACCTACAAAAGAGTTAAACTATACAATAACATATTTTTGGTATTTTGGTTAGTAAAAAAAGATAAATGAAGTATGATACAATCAAATGTACTTGGTGATCTCTCTCAATACAAACCCAATGAGTGAGGGGTAAGGAGGATGCTAAGGTGTGATCCCAATGCTAATGCATATGATGAGAATAACATGAGGGATCTTAGGGTCAAAATTGGGGTCTTACAATGTCCATGGAGTTTGGTGATATTACTGTAAAATTTAAATTTTTTGATGCTATGAAACACCCCATGGAAGATCATTCTGTTTTTCAAATTGATTTGCTTTCCGAATTAGTTGATGAAACATATTCTCACTTATTTTTAGCTGATTTTCCATCATCTATCTGATTTTGATGATACTTACACTTGTGATGCATGTATTAACACTCACATTTCTTTGGTTTGTACTGAGATAGAAGATACCTTGCAGGTTGATATCACCTCTGACTTTTCCATAGACTCCCCTATTTGCATTGTTCTTGCGGATAAATCTTTCAAGATTTCGGCCACCCAAAACAAATCATCCATTGAAAAGTCACCTTAGTTAGAGCTTGAAACCACTTCCTGAAGATTTAAAATATTCATCAAAGCTTGAATTTGAGCAGGAAGAAAGTTATTGCAGGAACATAAGAAGGGAATTGGATGGACATTGGCTAACATTCATGATATTAGCCCATACATGTGTATGCATATGTTCTTACTTGAAGATGGAGAAAACGACATTGAGAAACCTCCTTAACCCTTTGATTCTAGATGTTGTGAGGATCTTGCAGCTTATGATGTACTTTTTGGTAAATTGTTTTCTTATTTGCTTTGACTGTCACAAAAAGTTACTCACTAACACCATATTACTTGAAGCTTAGAATGAGCATTGTACTTACCCCTTTGTGATCCCGAAAGTATTTGAATTTGCATGCTCTATTTTTTTCTTGTTTCTTTTGCTTTTACTTTGTTTTCAATTTTGACTTTAAAGTTTTGCTCATAGTGCAAAAGTTTAAGTGTGAGGGAATTTGATTAGTGCATTTTGATGCACATTCTTTCACTATTATGTCACGACAATTCTAGATTCTCTATGTTATTTTTACTGTTTTAAATGTATTTCCAAAGTTTAGTTTATTTATGCTTTTATTTTAATTATGTTACTTATTTTCTGAATAAATAGTAATTTGAAACCTTTTCGCCGTGTGGGTCATAACTTGAGCTACGAGATGCCGTTTGATGCATTTTAATATGCGCTTGGAAGGTAAAAGGATAATCTACAAGTCTTGTTTTGAATAAATAAGCCAATTCAGAGTGTATAGGAGTCAAATAATTTGTTTTCATTCCATACTTAAGAAAATATTATTATTTTTGGGCCGAAATTATGTTTTTCAGGTCGGTTGCTATTAGGGTCTGATTGCTCTTGTTTTATTTAAATAAAATTCGTAGTATTAGGTTCATTATTCAGAGTTTACACAAAGTAACATTAGACAACTATAATTCCTATGGAGAGATAATTTTCCAAAGGTTGGTCTACTGATAATTGTTTCCATCAAACATTGAGGTTATTGTAATTTCGATTCGATTTCAATTCCTTTCAATATTACTCTATGTTTCTTGCATACTTAACTCAGGTTTCGTAGAATATGTTGATTAAATTTGATAGATACATGTTCCTAAGTTTAATCACATTTAACATAGCTTTTTCGTTAATTCGCCCAATCTTTAACTGTTTGCTTAATTCGGAAAATAAGAGCATAAATTTATAATACCAATTATGCTTGTTTAATCGATATTGTAATTAAATAGGGAACAAATTGTTGGTGTAAGCCCTAGAGGCCAATACTTTTGGTACTTGTATCGAATTATTTATTAATAATAAAAGGCTTTTTCTTTATTATGTTTGTTTAATAAAGTCCCTAGAATAGATAGTCCGGTTAATGTATCAAGTGTGACTTAATCATGAGATCATATTAAACATAATGACACTATTCTTAAACTATCTATAGTCGAGCTTTATTGTGAAGTAGAATAACATTAAAGCATTAAGACTATTATGTATATAGACTAATGATCACATCTCATAGATCATGGATAAGGAGTTATCAAGTCTTAAACATAGGTATGAATATTAAGAGTAATATTTATACTGGATTGACCCGCTATGAGAATACTATATAGAATGTTATGCAAAGTGTCATAAGTTATTCTCATGGTGATAATGGTGTATACCACCCTTCGACCTGAAACCATTATGGATCCTAGATGTAGAGTCGAGTGCCTTATTGCTGATCAAACATTGTCCGTAATTGGATGACCATAAAGACAGTTGATGAGTACTCCACGAAGCATGCTAAGGGACATGAGTGACCTAGATGGAATTTTCCCATCCTGCGTAACTGGATAAATGTCTATGGGCCCAATATTGAACTGGACAAGGATGACACGGTCTATGCCTTGTGTTCAATATAGACATAAGGGAAAAAGGGTAATTGTACACATAAGTATTATCACAAAAGGATTTGTCAGATCACATGACATTTTCGTGTGTTGGGTAGCAGTGATGTGTTGCTAGATGCCGCTCACTGTTTATTATGTTAAATACACGATTTAATATAATTGCCAATGCCGCGAAAACCTACAGGGTCACACACAAAAGGACGGATTGATGAGAGATAGAGTAACTAAGGAATACTGTAATGTACGACGCACTTAAGTGAATTGCAGAACATCGTAAGGTACGGTGTACTTAAGTAGAATACGAAATATGGTAAGGTACCACGCGCTTAAGTGATATTGGCATATTATAGGATATGGGCCACATACACTTGAGTGGGCTTTTTAGCTTGTAGCCCACACAAGTGGTTCTATAAATAGAACCCTTGTGTAGAAGCATTTGTGCAATTGCAATTTCGTTTCTCTCTCTCTCTCTCTCTCTCTCTCTCTCTCTCACTCACTCAAAGCCTTCATTCGTAGCAACTAGCACTGAGATTGAAGGAATCCGTTCGTGTGGACTGAGTAGAGGCGTTGTCATTGTTCAACGTTCGTGATCGCTCCGTAGATCTGCATCAAAGGTTTCAATCGTCACAAGAGGTAACGATTCTATCACTAATCATGCCCATTCGTAAGGATCACTAAAGGAGAAAATTTTAAATTCCGCTGCGTTTTGGATCGCCCTTCTCCTTCACAAATACACTTAGGGAATTGAAGTTATAATAATCTGTGATAGGTCGAAACCCGAATAAGTAGATTAGCTCGTTAATCTTATCCGTAATCAATTTATTTTAATCATAATCTTAATTGAAAACCTAACCCCCTATTTATTCCAGTCAGTTGGTTAAAATAATCAAGAGTCATTGTAATACGAATGGAGGGTCGTTTCCATATACTACCCTTATAAGCTCAATTTTGACCCATGTACGACAGCTGATCACTGCTCCAAGTATTCGTGTATGGCGACCCCCCTGATCCCACTGATTTTTTATCTGATCGATTTCCATTAATTGAGCACATATTGGACAAATCCCAACTTTGTTTGCGAGCAATATTTCTCCATTTCCACCAAAAAAGGACAACTTCTAACTCTGCCTTACGGACCGTTGATACATGATCTCGCCCAAGTCTTCCTTGGAGTATACTTAGAAACTGCCTTCTTAATCAACAACAATGAAAGGAAAACTACATTCAAGAAATGATACATGCACTTGTTACTAACAACAAACTTCACACAAAAAATATTAGATACCCTAATGTATCACTAGTCTCCTTCAACCACCCAATCTTTAGAGATGAAGGTCCTCAACAGTAGAATAAACTAGGGATGAAGATAATGAACGGTGCTAGAATATCATAAAAACCAATCTAAAAACGTAAGGTGTTAGTCAAGGGTTTAGATGAATGTGAATGAAGAACACACATAAGATTCTCTCAAATTTCTGGGTAAATGGATCTTGGTTTTTAATTGTTATCATGAGCTTGATTAATCATGATGAACATACAAGCTTAATCAACTCACTCTCTCTAATTTAAATGTAGCAAAAACCAATTACACAAGAACAAGATGACACCAAAAGAAAGTGAATCTAACATTGATTACACTCAAGAAGTTGTTCTAGAGAAAAAGAGAAAGATTCACGGTGACGGGTATTTTCATACCCTAATTTTCAACCCTAATATGCCACCATCATTTGTATCATTTGCATGACATCTAGCATCTTTGCACTACTAACCTATTGAAAATACAAAAAGATTTTCTACTTTGTTTGTCTTAAGCTAGGGTTTTGCACCAAGAGCTTTCAAAGATTGATCAATCAAGACTTGGCATGAGTTTTAACATTTCAAACTCCTCATCCTTCCCAAGTAATCAAGTGACTTCCATCAATAAGAATCAATTTCAAGATCATTCCATCTCAAGCACAATTCATTTGACACTCAAAATTAGGGTTTTGGACAAAGTCAGTTTAATGTTGGCTCTTTGACCAAAGCATGATTATATGGCTTGAGGCATGATCCAAGGTATTAAAATGTGTACTAATAATCCACTCATATAATTCATATGGCTCAAGAGGTTAGGTTCATAAGCAGATGAAAGTTTGAACACAACTAATGAAAAAGTCAACAAATGCTTAAAGTCAAAGTTTGACTTTTAAGATTTTTGGTCAAGTATGGACTTTTCAAGTCAAGGATTATGAAAATATGATCATTGAAGTCATTTGATCAAGAGTAAACAAGAAATTTGAGGTTACTTGCAAAAAGGGCAAGATTTGGTTTTAAAATTTTTTTCTAAGTTATGAAAAAATACATGTCCAAGTACCCAATTTTCCAAGGCCATAACTTATGATCCAAACCACCATTTTCTTTGCTCCAACGATCATATTAAAGAACTTGCTTCATACTTCAACTTTTTTCTAGGTGATAAAACCTCAAAAAATGCATGAATAAGGAGATATGGGGCCATGAAGTGGATGATTCATTTGTTTGTCAAGTGGTAAAACACTTAGTGAAATTTTCAGCATGCTGACCTAGTCAAATGACCAACTTTATGCCAGTTTTTCACCCAGATCCCAACTGATTCAAGAAAATTGATCAACATGAAAGTTGTAGAGCACGGTCTTAGCTTTCCAAAAAGTCTAAGAGAATGAAATTATCATATTTGAGCTAGGAGTTTCGAAGAGTTGAAGTTGACTCTCCAAATCTGAATTTTGGGTCATTTTCATGACAAATTCATCATGTAACCTTGAGTCAAAGCTACATGATCTTGCTTTACAGGCTATCTTGCTTCTAAGTCTCACCTTAATCAGAAGATTACACAAACATTTGATGCATTACACAAGGGATTGAGTCATTAACCAAGTCTTGATGCCATATTTGGAAGGTTTTGCAAAAAGCTTCATATCCATTTTGATAAAGGCCAACTTTTCCACCCACTCTTGCATTGAGCTTCTAACTTGTTTCTACAGATCACACTTAACCTCTAAACCAGAAGCAACATCCTAAAAGTACCTCTAAGATCCTTCTTTCACTCCACCTTTTCATCATGATCCATTATGTTTTTTTGTGCAAAATGAAACCAAGTCACCAAACTAGCATTCCAACTGAACCAAGATTGATTTTTGCAAGTTACATGAACCATATGGAGCCCCTATAAATAGAGAGACAAGTCTCATAACTCAATACACCAGAATTGGCACAAAAACTCCATTGTAGCAAATTCTCCAAACCTCAAACTTCCAAATTCTATTGTGCTTGTGTTTTCTCCAAACCTCAAACTTCCAAATTCTATTGTGCTTGTGTTTTCTCCAAACCAACACTTCAAACAACTTCTAAACATCCATTAGAAGTTGTCCAAACACTTGAACAACTTCTGTAACAGCCCTACCATCATCTTCCAAATCACATTTTCAAATCATAAAATCACATCTGGAACACCCCTACTCCAAAGGACGATTTTCATTTTTGAGGTATGTATTCATTTCTGCAATTTATGATTTAAGGCACTATTTTGCATCATTCTTGTTACCATTACACTTGCCAAGATGTCAGGAACAAAACCCCTATGATCATTGGTCTTAATCGGTGATGTTTGGAATTTAATTTTAAATTCAATTTTTAGGATTCATATGCATTTTGTTTGATTTCGGGATATTTATGAAAAATAAATGAAATTGGTGAGTACCATTAGATTCCTTGCGAAATTCTAAGCAGTTTTGGTCTTTACAACTTTTGATTTCGTTAAGAATTGAGAGAGTTAGAGCTTTGACAATATGTGAAAATGGTGGAAACTATGGACTACGGGATGAATGAGGAAGATGAAGTTTGGAGCCATTTTTTAAATTTTAAAAGTCCCTTTAATATATATTTTAATTGATGTAACTGAATACATGAATTGACATTGCTCCCCAGTGGTAAAACACTGGTTTGTTAAGTTACTCGGTGTGGGTTTGAATTTGGGTAGTGTAATGATTTTTTGTTTTCACTTGTTAAATGTTCATTTTTCTTCATAACTTTAAATATCCATAACTTCATGATCCCTTAACATTTTTGACCCATTCTTTTTGCCATGTGTTTATGAGAATGTCTATTTTATGGTGACACCAAAAATCCCAAAAAATATTATTTATTTCACCACTTTTTATTGGATAGAAAAACATGTGTTTTAAGTGTTTTTAAGGCTCCTAATTGATTCTTTTGGGTTATGTCTTATTTGTTCTTGATGTTGGCAGTTTGTATAATTAAAGCATACTCTTTTAAATGTTGATTGTTATCCTTAACATGTTTGAACCTGATTATCTTTATACAATGTATCAATTGATTCACCTTAAAAAACATGCTTGATTGAACGGTTAGGAGGTGATTAGGTTTCCACTTAAGTTTGGCCTTATCATGAACTTTGATTCAATTCTAATGTTTATTTTGTGAAGACTTATAATGTGATGCATGTTTGACCTAATTTTATCCATGTTATGTTTACCATGTACCAATGAATGCTTTTACCATGTTAAGTATGATTTTTTCTTCACCATCAATATGTTGTGTCTTGGGATGTTGTGTGAAACTTCGTCATGTCTTGTTTATGCTTATCTCAATGCCTAAAAAACCATGTTTAATATTGTCAGCCATACCTTGTGATTTCCATTGTATTTAGCCATATTTTGTACCCTAATGTTAATGCATGTTCAATCTTGTTATTGTTTATATCCAAGGGAAAAGAATCATGACATCATTACCATTTTGCATGTGTGTGTTCATCTACATTCTATACAACTTTTTATTCCCCTTAATCCAAAAACTTCTAGATACAATCTTAGGTTCCCCTCAATTTAAACCTTAGGATTCTATCTCTCTCTCCTTATTATAACCACTTTCGTAATAAACTTTGACTTAGGTCATTGTTTCCCCTTTTATTTCTTAATCAAATGCTTCAAAAGACTTAAGCATATTCAAAGATCTTTTCATAAGACCTAAAAAACACAAACTTAATTCAAACCCTTTTGCCACTTTGGCTTTTCCATGTTTAAAACCTTTTCATAAAAGGATTAGACATGAGTCATCCCTAGTTGAGATTTAAATCTCCTACCCCATAACATTGTTGAGATTGATATTGATTCTTTTCCATTTGGAAGAGGTATGTGGCATACTTCTTGATTCTATATCCAAGTGAGAGCCCTTCTTTCAATTTGATGCAAAGATCTATATTCCACATGTTTGTGGTGGTTTAAATGTGAGTTTTCTCCTTAAGATGACAATTTGTCTCTTTCTCATAAAACCAACCTCAACAAATTCCTTCTTACTTTTGAACCCGAACTACGAGGTTTTGATCCTTCACGAGTACGTAGGCATAAGACTCAACGTCTTTCCAAATCATCAAACAATAAAAGATGTTCTTTTTCTCATATCTCCAATCAAATAGCAAACAATTTTAAACCAAATACATATATCTAAAAGGTTCCTATAGAGTACTACAGATGATTAGGGTGCTGATACCTTCCCTTTTCATAACACACCCCCGTACCTTTAGAATCTCCCCCCTTTTTGCTTAGCTTAAGTTTAATCTTATAAATTTGCATATACATATTGGGTTATTTTTTAATCTTTTCCCCTTCCCTTGGATAAATTAAAGTTCGGTGGTGATATTTTGATTCATGAGTCAAGTCTAATCAATAGCTTGATCTCCGATTCTTCACCGCGACAGAAATGGCGACTTCACTGGGGACATAATATTAAGTGGGTGATACCTAACTTGTTTATATGTGTTTATTATTATTTGTTGCTATGTTTTCTTGGGTTTCATTATGGAGATCTATAAGTGGTGATGAAATCCTAACCCGGATTAGAGAATACAAATAAGATAGGATGTAGTGCGGAGATTATTCAAGTGTAAGATCTGAGTTAATTGTTACGCGATGCTACACTCAGACGAGTTTCTCTTGAGAATATTATTGGTCTGCGAGCAAGTCGTTAAACCGATAATATCCAAAAGATGAATCTATGACTCTGGGGACCACTTTAGAACCTTATTCTGCAGGTACAAAATAAACCTATTAGTTCATACATTGTGGGATGGTTAGACCCTTGGCTCCATGCTTAATGTCGAAACCCTAAACCTGTATTTGTGAAACATTCATTCATGCATTCATGCATCCATAAAAAAACCTTTTTGCATAAAAACCAAGAAACTCAATAGTTTTCTTTTGCAAATATAGATAGGTAAAATGGAACCAGGAAGGAGGAATACCAAGAAATACACTTTCAAATGTCCTGACTTAACAGAGTTGAAGAAGCTTGGTTCTATGATAGTTAGTCCAGAGGATTTCAGAGCTCAGTATGGAAGACTTATGGGTATCTTGAAGACCAAGGTTGAAGATGGAGTTCTCAACACACTGGTACAGTTTTATGATCCACTCTACCATTGCTTCACATTTCCAGACTACCAGCTTATGCCTATTCTAGAAGAATACTCTTATTGGTTTGGTTTGCCAGTCTCTGACAAATTACCATTCAGTGGTTCAGAGAAGACCCCTACATGAGCAGCTATTGCAGAAGTACTTCACCTAGAAACGTCTGTTGTGAAGGACAACTTCATTAAAAAAGGAGGGTTTCTAGGTCTAACCTCTAGATTCTTGTTGGAGAAAGCCTTTATCTTTGCAGAAGCAGATAGTAGAGATGCCTTTGAAGCCATTTTTGCTCTACTCATTTATGGAATTGTACTCTTCCCAAACATTGATGACTTTGTGGATGTTAATGCTATACGAATCTTCTTAATTGGTAACCCAGTACCCACATTACTTGGAGATACCTACCATTCTATCCATCACAGGACTAAGAAAGGTGGTGGAACCATTCTTTGTTGTGCACCTCTCCTGTATAAGTGGTTTATTTCTCACTTGCCCAGATCTAGGCTCTTCAGGGAGAATCCGCAGAAGCTCAGATGGTCTCAAAGGTTCATGTCCATTGATCAAGGGAGTATACATTGGTATGACCCCTCCTATGATGTTGGAGTAATTATTGACAATTGTGGTGAATTTCCTAACGTACCTCTCATTGGTGTACATGGGGGAATTAACTGTAACCCCATCCTTGCCAGATGCCAGTTAGGATATCCTATGGAAGATAAACCCAACAATCTTCTGTTGTCAGGTTTCTTTTACCTCAACGACGAAGAGAGTTCCGGTTTGAATGATAGAATCATACATGCTTGGAGCAACATTCACAGAAAAGGAAAAGACTGATTAGGAAGAAAGAATTGTGTTGCTTTTGAGCCTTACACCCGATGGGTTTGTGCTAGAGCCAATGAACTTAAGATGCCATATGCTCTTGAGAAGCCCTCATTTCCTTATGCTATAACATCATCATCCACCATTCCTATTGAGAATAGGGAAGAGTTTCAAGAAATTTTGGATAGGTTGAAATTGGAAAGAGACACTTGGGAAGGCAAGTACCATGTCTTGAATGATAAGAAGATGAAGATGGAGCAACAGCTAAAGGAGAAGGATGATTTGATTGAGATTTTGGAATAGCAAGATGTGAAGAAACAGGAGGAACGAGAAAGTTTACTTCTCTCTAAAGTCCAGCCTTTTCATGAATACTCCAGCATACCTCCCACCTCAGGTGCTTGGAAGGGAATCGTCGACAAGCATATGATCGAGAATGCTCAGCTAAAGAGGCAGAAAAAGAAGCATCAGCCAGCAACAGGACCTTCTACATATGAGATTCCTTAAGACTCATAAACTTAGCTGTTTTCCTCTTGTATTGTTTAGGATCGTTGAAATTGTATTTCATCCTTTGTAATCCCTCATTTGTTTAATAAAAAGAGGTTTTTGTTCAGCTTATACCAAATTTTGTCTCTATAATATTTGTAATAAATTATTGAGTTTCTTAAAAATTAAAAATCATATTTTGCATATGCATATTATGCATCATTCAAGCACAAGTTCCTGCATTTCAAGAAACTTACACGTGTCTTCTCCCTCCAATAGTCAAACTGAATCACCAGTACAATACTCGAGCCAGTCGCCGGAGAAGGATGAGTCAACTTGAACAAGAAAACCAAGAGCTCGGGGAGGAAGTAATCACCTTGAAAGACAGTTTGGAAAGGCTTACTGCTATGATGGACACTTTGGTGGCTGCTCAGAATCAGTCATCGAACAATTCTCAAGATCCATTGCAACGAACAACAATCTCTGAGAACGTCTCGACGCCCATTCCAATGGCGGCCGTCAACGATCAACAATATCACATGCCACCTGGTTTCCCTTGGGGCATGCCTCACGATTATATGCCAACAAGATACCGCCCTCAAAACGTTGAAGCTCTAGTAGTGACTGTTGTGATGTCTGTACCTCCTTCTATGGTGCATATAACTCCTTATAATGAAGAAAACTTTTTTCACGCTGCTCCAAGTGAAGTTGTGGGAGTAGATGAAAGGTTAGAGGGATTTCAAGATCAGTTCTTAGAAATGCAAAGGGAAATCAACGCTCTTCGAGGCAAGGATATTTTTGGCAAGACCGCTTCCGAACTCTACTTGGTTCCTAATGTTCAAATTCCGCCTAAATTCAAAGTACCGGACTTCGAGAAATACAAAGGAAATTCATGTCCTCAAATTCATTTGGTTATGTATTCTAGGAAGATGTCCACTCAGACTGACAACCATCAGCTTCTAATCCAATACTTTCAAGACAGTTTAACTGGTGCTGCTCTTAAGTGGTACATGGGCTTGGACGGTGCAAAGATTCGTACTTTCAACGACATTGGTGAAGCTTTTGTTCGTTGTCATACGGTGAACTGACTTTATTGGATTTGTAATCGCAATGTCGCGGTTAGCAAGAGTCGCCACCGACTTTTCTTTTATCCCATAAGGAAAGGTGGAAAAGAACAGGAAAGACCTTAATTTTAAATTCTTAGGTTCGGGAGGTACTTTATACAAAGGGAAGGTATTAGCACCCTTTGTATCCATGGTTATCCATGGGCTCTTAATTGCTCAATCATTTATGTTTTCTAGTTTGAAAAAGGTGATTGAGGAATGTGTGAAAAATGTTTTGAAAACGAGAATTTAACTTTGTAATGATTCTTGCATGAATGTATACAAAGTGGTTATCTCGTTTGGTTTTTTGAAAGTAGTTTAGAAAAATATAACTCGGCAATGATCCTAGTACGGATGTATGCTAAGTGGTGATTTTCCAAAAAAGATGTTTGAAAGGTGTGAGGTGTGAAAAGCATTTTTTGTTATGAATGAGCAATTAAGGTTATACCTGTCCGAGGTCTTTCCGGGCATTTCCTATCCTTATGAGGGTAAAACTGTCCTTACTATTGAGAAGTAAGTAGTTTTCCCTTGGGATGTAGAAGGGTCATCGTAGGGTCATCGGTTGGTCATTGAAGGCAACAGTTGTGAGGATACCTTAGCATTCGAAGGGACTATCATCATTTAACCGTAGGCTACACCGAAGGGTCGTCGAAGGACAAAATCGTATTTTCGAAGGCAACGTCCGAGGGACTATGATGATTTTACCGAAGGGTCTTTGCTAAGGATATCCCCATATTCGCGGGACATGACCGTAATATCGTAATCGTGGGGTAATAAAGAGAGGTCCGATATTGTTTATTTAAAGTCCATATCTTAAGTTCATTAGGTAATTAGGATGATTCCGCATTAATTCGATACATTAAGATCAACACATTAAGAATCAATACATTAAAATTGGTTAGGCAATCAATATGAATCTTCACATTAAAGTGAAATAATTTAGAATCCATCTCCATGAAAGTCTTCCACACATAGAGTGGAGTACCTAGCCAGCCACTTCCTTGAGAACATGCGAGCTTTAACACAAATTAAACACACGGGTGAGAATACCAAGTTAAAGTGCAATTGAAAATTGCACTACAGAATGAACACAATAGTCACAAAGCCGGATAATGCATGATTACAATAAGACAAACATAGAATGAAATATGAGAGCAGCTACTGGTCCATTCGCCTCTGCT
This sequence comes from Lathyrus oleraceus, assembly GCF_024323335.1. Taxonomy (NCBI): domain Eukaryota; kingdom Viridiplantae; phylum Streptophyta; class Magnoliopsida; order Fabales; family Fabaceae; genus Lathyrus; species Lathyrus oleraceus. The sequence goes on from NC_066585.1 coordinate 101,191,064, forward strand.
TCGTCTAGCGAAGGCGTAGCGAATATTCGCTCCAGGCTCGCTTAGCGATGTGCTAGCGAGCGGCCACAGATTTTGAATTGTGGCAATCGTACTGTCTCCGGAACCTTGAATTATGACATTAAATTACAGGCACAACATGGATAGCATTCATGATGTTCAAGCATATTTCAATTTGCATGTTACATATCAAAATTTAATCATGATGCATTATGTAGGTAATGGTTATCAATTGGAAGCATATAACAATGACAATACGCAAACCTGTTTGCAATTGCTAGGTTGAACTGATCACTCTAGGTATCGGATGGAGCTGGGCGGTGGCAGCTTCGAGGCGGGTGAGCGGCCTTCAGGGTTTCCGTCTTCCGAATTCTCTGGATCGGCAGGGTTTCTGTGTTTCTCCCTCTGGATGCGTGTTTCCGTCCGTCTTCGTCCGTCTCTGTGTGTCTTCTTTTTCGTGGCAGAGGAGCAGGTATTTATAGTAGTGGTAGTGGTGACCTAATGGGCTTAAAATGAGGTCCAAAAATTCAAATTCTCGCAAGCTTCGCTAGGCGAAGGAATTGCTCGCCTAGCGAGCAAGCTAGGTCTGGGCTTTTTCCTGGATCCAATGCTTCGCTGGGCGAGTGGCATGATGAGATGTTCGCTAGGCGAAGGGACTGCTCGCCTAGCGAGCAAGCTATTTTGGGCCGCCTGTGGATTGGGCCTGTCGTGAGCTGGGCTTTTGTCCATTTGATATCAGTGCCTTGCAGATCAAGTCAGAGGGTCTTGAAAAATGCTTTGTAATACCAACAGGCAAATTTTGGGGTATGACAGCTGCCCCTGTTCAATATTCTTGAACCGAGAGAGTAGAATGGTAGGTGCCGTTCGTGGTCTGGAGGTGAAAGATTATTGAACACTTAGAATGCCCCAAAAATTTGCACTTGTCCATTTGTCTTGATGGAGATAGGAAGTTTGATGATGAGAACTTCAGATTGTGTCGTACGTTAGACGATGTCTGAAGACATGGATGTCATACCGGGTCATACGCTAGACCGTATAGTGAATCATCCATTATGCTGTTGACTTCGCTGGGGAGTCAGAGCATGCTATATACTGCTGGGGATAAGGGATCAGAATGGATCGTATATTAGACCGTGTCTGAATACCAGAGTGAGCTGTTCATTAGGCGGATGACTTTGCTGGGGATGAAATATCAGAATGGATCGTACGCTAGATCGTATCTGAGTTGCAGAATGGGCCGTACGTTGGGCTGAATCTGCTGAAAAGGGAGTAGTCGTATACTAGACTACCATTCAGAAATGTACCTGTCCGAAGGTAGCATCTGAGGAAGGGAGTAGCCGTATACCAGACTACCATTCAGGAATGTACCTGTCCGAAGGTAGCATCTGAGGAAGGGAGTAGCCGTGTACCAGACTACCATTCAGGAATGTACCTGTCCGAAGGTAGCACCTGAGCAAGGGAGTAGCCGTATACCAGACTACCATTCAGGAATGTACCTGTCCGAAGGTAGCACCTGAGCAAGGGAGTAGCCGTGTACCAGACTACCATTCAGGAATGTACCTGTCCGAAGGTAGCACCTGAGCAAGGGAGTAGCCGTGTACCAGACTACCATTCAGGAATGTACCTGTCCGAAGGTAGCACCTGAGCACGGGAGTAGCCGTGTACCAGACTACCATTCAGGAATGTACCTGTCCGAAGGTAGCACCTGAGCAAGGGAGTAGCCGTGTACCAGACTACCATTCAGGAATGTACCTGTCCGAAGGTAGCACCTGAGAGGATGAAGGTTTAACTTGGTCGTACATTAAACCTTACTTGAGTTGTTGGAGATCGGAGTGGATCGTACGTTAGATCGTATCTGAGCTGGATGTCCAAATGGGTCGTACGTTAGACCGTATTGGAGTTGCGGAATGAGCCGTATGTTAGGCTGTGTCTGATAATATTTGTTGTATTTGCAATGAATATCTGGGGTGGGCTTAGAGATGCCACCATTGGGAAGATGTCAGAATGTTCGTCAGATGGATTATATCTGAGAGTCGTATTCGAATCTTGAATGCGATCAGGAGGATAATCAGTCTGAACAGTAGAGTTAGTTTCCTGCAATGTCATGATGCATGAGATGCAAATGTTGTATGCATGCGTATGCCGTGAAATGAAGTGATGAGTGAATTATGCGTCTGGAATAAATGCGAGCATTGTATGCATGTATATGTTATGAAATGATGTAATGTATATGATGCGGAATGAAGATTGTATGTAGGTAATGAATGCACTATGCGTCTGAAACGTTCTTCCAGGGGACTCTACTGGGGAGATAGATCTCAGTCTGCTGGTCGGAGACATTGGTATTGATGACCCTGTCTTGGCTGGGGGATACTTGATTTCTGTCGGATGGTAGAAATGCTTGACGGAGCCTGGCTGAGGATAGAAGAGATGACCAGCCTAGTGATGCCAAGTTCTTCTGGGGAATAACTGGCTTAGCCGGGGAATAGAATTAGCAACGGATTCATTGGAAAGCATGATTAGACCTTCTCCTCGATCCTAAAGACCTTTCGTAATTGCTATTGCCATTTTAGGCATGCATTTTTTTGTAAACATTGATCATATTCAAATGCATAAATCAATTCAAATTAAATCAATGGACGTTTACGCAAACAAAACAGAGAAAGTAAAACAAAAACATCTTTTTGGAAATGAAATTGTATTGATTTTGAAAGAGGGCCTATAAACAGGCCGTTTGTGTACAAGGAGACAAAAATCCTAGTAAGAGGAAATTGTCAAGAAACAAAGAGAAAGCTATGCAGGAAAAGTCCTATTGATTTTAATTCCACTACTGTCATCATGTCTTCAAGCATCTCATCTCCTGCTGTCGGATAGAGGTGGTTGGCTTGTTCAGTCCCTCGACCTTGGTTGAAGCTGACAGTGAACGGGACATAGTCATACGCTTTAATCCCTAATTTTTGCCTGGACCGCCTTTTCAGGTTTTCAGTCCACCAGGATACCCCTTTTTGCCCAAGCCGCCTTTTCAGGTTTTCGACTTGCCGGGTGTACGTCTTTATATGTTTATCCCTAATTTTTGCCCGAACCCTTTTGGTTCGCCGGGATGCCCTTACTTTTGTCTAGGTACGTCGACCTAGCGGGTCTCTGTTATGCGTAGTATTTTTTAACTATGTCCGCGTTCACAGGATGCGGGAAGTCTTCGCCATCCATTGTAGCAAGTATCATGGCTCCTCCAGAGAATACCTTCTTAACCATAAAGGGCCCTTCGTATGTGGGAGTCCATTTGCCTCTGGGATCACCTTGTGGTAGAATGATACGCTTGATCACCAAGTTGCCAACTCGATACACCTGTCTCTTGACTCTTTTGTTAAATGCATGGGTCATGTGCTTCTGATATATCTGCCCGTGACAAACAGCCGCAAGTCTCTTCTCATCAATCAAGTTTATCTGATCAAGTCGAGTCTGAATCCATTCATCTTCATCTAAGCCCGCCTCTTTCATGATTCTTAGAGAGGGAATCTGAACTTCCACCGGTAAGACGGCTTCCATTCCGTAGACTAAAGAGAAAGGAGTTGCCCTTGTCGAAGTGCGTACTGAAGTGCGATAGCCATGGAGAGCAAATGGTAACATTTCATGCCAGTCTTTGTACGTTACCGTCATCTTTTGTATGATCTTCTTGATGTTCTTATTAGCAGCCTCCACGGCGCCATTCATCTTTGGCCGGTACGGAGAAGAGTTATGATGCTTAATTTTGAACTGCGTGCAGAGTTCAGTAATCATCTTGTTGTTCAAATTAGTACCATTGTCAGTGATAATCCTTTCAGGGATGCCGTATCGACAAATAAGGCTATTCTTGACGAACCGTGCCACCACATTCTTGGTGACAGAAGCGAATGAGGCTGCCTCTACCCACTTTGTAAAGTAATCAATAGCGACGAGAATGAAGCGATGTCCATTAGAAGCCGTAGGTTTAATCTCTCCAATCATATCGATGCCCCACATTGCAAAGGGCCAAGGAGCTGTTAACACGTTCAATGGGGCAGGAGGCACATGTACTTTGTCCGCATAGATCTGACACTTGTGACAGGTTCTGGAGTGATGGTGGCAATCCGCTTCCATGGTAGACCAATAATACCCTGATCTCAGAATCTTCTTGGCCATTGTATGTCCATTAGGATGAGTCCCAAAAATGCCGTCATGCATGTCTTCCATAATCCTTTCTGCCTCCTTTCTATCCACACAGCGAAGCAAAGTTGAGTCATGATTACGTTTGTATAACACTCCATTGCTCAGAAAGAATTTAGCGGAGAATTTTCTCAGGAATTTCCTGTCATTGACGGATACCCCTTCAGGGTATTCCTGAGTTTCCAAATATCTTTTTACTTCGTGGAACCAAGGTTTCTCCTCTACTCCATCAGCGTTAAGTTCATAACAATATGCCGGTTCATCTAACCGTTCAATGGTGATCATGGGAGCTTCGCTGTCCCATCTGACTCTGAACATAGATGACATGGTAGCCAATGCGTCTGCCAACTGATTCTCTTCCCGTGGAATATGTTCAAATGTTATCTCCTCAAAGTATGTGATTAATGTCATCACCCGCTCTCGATAAGGGATGAGATTCGGATGCTTAGTGTCCCATTCTCCTTTGATCTGACTGATTACTAATGCTGAGTCTCCGTACACACTCAAAAACTTGATTCGCCAATCTACAGCAGCTTTGAGTCCAAAAATACATGCTTCATACTCAGCCATATTATTGGTACAATGAAAACATAGTCTAGCAGTGAGAGGTGTATGGTAACCTCCGGGAGAAATGAGTACAACCCCAACACCATGGCCCAATGCATTAGAAGATCCATCAAAGACCATAGTCCATCGGGATCCCCATTCGGGTCCTTCATCTGGTTTAGGTTTTTCATTACTAGTAACAAACATGACATCCTCATCTGGGAACTCAAAATTCATAGATTGATAATCATCCACCGCTTGATGAGCCAAATGATCAGCTAGCACGCTTCCTTTGATTGCTTTCTGGGTAGTGTACTGGATGTCGTACTCTGTTAAGATCATCTGCCATCTCGCTATTCTTCCGGAGAGGGCAGGCTTCTCGAACATGTATTTGATGGGATCCATCCTAGAAATCAACAAAGTGGTGTGATTCAACATATACTGTCTTAGTCGGCGAGCAGCCCATGCCAAAGCACAGCAAGTTCTCTCGAGCAGTGAGTATCTTGTTTCACAGTCGGTGAACTTTTTGCTCAGGTAGTATATGGCATGCTCTTTTCGACCAGACTCGTCATGTTGCCCCAACACGCACCCCATTGAATTTTCTAACACGGTCAAATACATGATCAGAGGTCTTCCTTCGACTGGTGGTATCAGAATTGGAGGTTCCTGGAGATATTTCTTGATTTTGTCAAAAGCTTCTTGGCATTCGTCATTCCATATCATCTCTTGATCCTTCCTCAGTAATTTGAAGATGGGTTTACAGGTAGCGGTCAAGTGGGAGATAAATCGGGCAATGTAGTTCAAGCGTCCCAAGAAACCTCTGACCTCTTTCTCCGTACGGGGAACTGGCATTTCTTGAATAGCTCTCACTTTAGCTGGGTCAACCTCAATTCCTTTACCACTGACAATAAAACCCAAGAGTTTACCGGATCTTACGCCAAAGGTGCATTTGTTCGGATTCAATCTCAACTTGTACTTCTTCAACCTCCCGAACAGTTTGTATAAATGATCGAGATGTTCTTCTTCAGTATGAGATCTAGCTATCATGTCATCCACATATACTTCTATCTCATGATGAATCATATCATGGAACAAAACCACCATGGCACGCTGGTACGTTGCCCCGGCGTTCTTTAGACCGAATGGCATTACTTTGTAACAGAAAGTGCCCCATTGCGTCACAAACGTAGTTTTCTCCATGTCCTCAGGTGCCATTTTGATCTGGTTATAACCCGAGAATCCGTCCATGAAGGAGAATACTTTGTGTTGAGCGGTATTGTCTACCAGAACATCGATGTGCGGGAGTGGAAAGTCGTCTTTGGGACTTGCTTTATTCAGGTCTCGGTAATCTACGCACATTCGCACTTTACCATCCTTCTTTGGCACTGGCACCACATTAGCAACCCATTGAGGATAAGAAGTAACGGCTAGAAAACCGGCATTGAATTGTTTCATAACCTCGGCTTTGATTTTCTCAGACATTTCAGGACGCATGCGCCGAACCTTTTGCTTGACAGGACGGCAGTCTTCCTTCGTAGGCAGCCGATGCACCACTATATCAGTATCCAACCCGGGCATGTCTTCATAAGACCAGGCGAAAACCTCTACACAGTCGTGCAACATCTGAATCAATCTTTCTTTGACACTGTTTTCCAAACCTGCTCCTATTTTGACTTCTTTTCTATCCCCTTCGGTACCTAGATTTACGACTTCGAGTGACTCTTCATGCGGCTGTATAGTCCTTTCCTCTTGTAGTAATAGTCTGGCAAGCTCTCTAGGGACTTCACAATCTTCCTCACTTCCATCTTCGGCTTGGTAGATCGGATTTTCAAAGTCATAATGAACAGCAGCGGAATTATTATCAATAGGATCCAGAGTGGATACGGATCTGCAGTTTGTTGCGTGAGTGTGTGTAAGAAAGCATAACTTGTTTGAAAGACGACAGGAAAAATAAGGAGCGCAATATTTGAATGCGAAAAAGTCCATTGATTTATTGAATATGAAAATATGCTTATGAAAATGACAAAACCCTTAACAAATTAGCTATTGTGCCCCGGGCATAGACACAATGCTTTAAGAAGTTCAATTGAAAAAATTAAAATTTGCAATACTAAATGGACAATAACAATTACTCCTGACTAAAGGAGATCGGGATAGCGTCTTCAGCCTTCCAATTATGGAGTCCGTCACCGATTGTTGGGAAGATCCAGCTATCCAGGTCGCAATCACTGTCAGCATCTTCTACGGCATTGATTTGATCTTTGACCATCTTTTCAGAGCTAAAACCCATACCAGCTTTATCAGACTTGTAGGGTATGTTGATCAGTTGACCCCAGCCAGTACAGCCACCATCTTCAACCACAGCTTGAGCGTCCTTCAAGGAAACCATGGCAGGAGGAACTCGAATAACCTTGGGCACAAGAGGAGTTGGCTTAAGGACAGGACTAGGCGGAGGAACCACTTCAAATGACTGAGTCGGAGTCTCGAAGAATTCACCATCCATCTCAACGTATCTGAAGGTATGCACACTACTGACAATGTATTCTTCTTCCCCACACACAGTGACAATCTTTCCCTCTATTGGATATCTCAGCTTTTGATGGAGAGACGAAGCTACAGCACCTGCCCCATGAATCCAAGGGCGTCCCAGCAAGCAGGAATAGGCGGGGCGAATGTTCATTACATGAAAGGTAGTGTTGAAGACTTGAGGTCCTATCTTGATAGGGAGAACAACTTCACCGTGGACAACACTCTTTGCACCATCGTAAGCACGCACCACAATGTCACTAGGCTTCAATTCAATGCTCTTGCAGCCAAGTTTATCGAGCACGGCTTTCGGTAACACATTCAAAGAAGAGCCATTATCGATCAACACATGAGACAGGGTGATCCCTTTACATTCAATGGAGATATGCAGAGCTTTATTGTGGTTCTTTCCCGCCGGCGTCAGGTCAGCATTGGAAAAACCTAGGCCACCGTCGACAGTCAGATTAGCAACATAGTTTTCGAACTGATCGACGGAGGTCTCCTGAGGTACATGAGCGGTCTTCAAGAATTTTATCAAGGCATGGGCATGCGATTCAGAAGATAACAGCAAGGACAACATTGAGATCTTAGACGGGGTATGCCCCAACTGTTCTACTACATCGAAATCACTCTTGCGGATGATTTTCAGCACCTCTTCCATTTCTCGTCTGGCAACGTCTTCAGTAGTAGCTTCGATCGGTGTCTCTGACTGAGAAGGGTTGACTGGTTCCTTTCCTCGGTTTTCGGGAACCGGAGGTGAGATTTCTGGAGAGAAGATCCTTCCGCTTCGAGTAACTTTACTAGTCCCAACAATGTCATTGGGGTTAGCAGAATCACCCACTTGCTTTACGCCATGGATGTAAACATCACCTCCGTAGTTCCACGGAATGGCTTTGCTTGAAGAATACGGTACTGGGCCAGGGGCAGTGATGATTAGAGGGGCTACCTTGGGCTCAGCAATGATCTTCACAGGTACTCTGGGAGCAGTAATCTTTACTGGACCTTTGGACCTTGCAATCACAGATACTTCTTCAATAGGGTTTTCCGCATTAGAAACCCTTTCAAAGAGGATTGTACGATCGTCCATCAGTCGTTGGATACCATTCTTCAATTTCAAACAGTCTTCGGGCTGGAGTATGCAGAGATTGCAATCTTCAGTACAACCTGGAAATAAACCAGCTCGCAATAAATTCCTCTTTATGATCGGGAGAGGAGATGTCAAGTCCGCTACAGTAGTGATGAGAGAATCGTCATCGAGAGCATTAACAGCCTTGTCATGATTAGGCATAGGAGCAGTAATGACATTAGGAGTCTCCGGCAGCTCGAACTCAATTTCCCCAGCGTCGATCATGTCCTGAATTTTATTCTTTAACAGCCAACAATCGTTTGTATCATGTCCGGGGCTATCGGAGTGATATGCACACCTGGCATTGGGATTATAACGAGGCGAAGCAGTGTTGACATTTGCAGGAGGACCTCTGAGAGTGATTAGGTTTACCTTTAGCATACTTTGCAGTGCTTGTGCTAAAGTCATATTGAGCTTGGTAAACTGCCTTCTTGGTCTGTCTTGTCTTTGCTGGAAATTTTGAGCTGGCGGGGCGGCAATTGTCACTGCTCCAACGGCATGGTCACCATTTTTCTTGTTAGGATTCTTTTGACCATACACAGCATTCGTTTCATTCTTCCCATGGTAGGACCTTTTACTGCTTGTAGAAGTAGCTGCCTGTAACTTTCCACTTCGAATGCCGCTCTCCACCCGTTCACCTGTCAGTATAAGTTCAGTGAAACCTGATGAAGAACTCCCCAGTAGGTGACTGTAGAATGGGCCAGTCAGGGTACCCATGAACAGGTCTACTAATTCTCGGTCAGTCATAGGGGGTTTGACCCTGCCGGCCAAATCTCTCCATTTCTGAGCATACTCTTTGAAGCTTTCTTTAGATCCCATAGCCATATTCTGCAGCTGTAGCCGAGTAGGTGCTAATTCAGAATTGTACTGGTACTGCTTATAGAAAGCTGTTGCTAAGTCAGTCCAGGTGCGGATGTCAGAGCTCTCGAGCTGATAATACCATTCCAACTGAGTGCCAGACAGACTTTCTTGGAAGAAATGGATCCATAGTTTCTTATCAGTGGTATGCGGCTGGATCTTTCTCACATAAGCCCTTAAATGCATCTGAGGACAGGATGCACCATCGTACTTAGTGAAAGTGGGGATTTTGAATTTGCGAGGAATGGTCACATCGGAGACCAGACCCAAACTTTCGAAATCCAGACCAGGTGTCTTCTGGCCCTCCATGGCTAGCATGCGTTCTTCCAACAATTTGTACTTATCATCCCTTGGAGAGTACTGTTCATTTTCATACTCTTCATCGTCATCCTCAGGGTTAGAGAAATCAACATTCTCCTCCTCTGAATCATTTTCCGCCCCCTCTTCTGGACCATTCGGGATTCCAAATTTGATTCCCGTAGCCTGTCCTTTACGCCTTCTGCCCGGGTTAATGAAGCTCACAGCTTTCTTGTCTTTCTTCTTTTCGGCCAAGAGAGCCTTCAGTTCCTCCTGCCCCTTGGATAAGCTTAGCATCATCTCCTTGAATTGAGCATTCTGAGTCTGGAGATCTTTGACAGTTTGTTCGAGATCCATTTTTCTGTTTGGAGGAAAACCGTGAGAATATGGTCCTTTAGAACACCTGTTATGCAATGTTATGTTATGCGATGCAATGCATGAAATGTTTTCAAGGACTTTTGGAATTTAACTTTGCGTAAATGGCCAACAAAGAGAGAAATGTTTATTGCTACTACTTTTTTTTGATCAATGTTCATTACAAAAGGAATAACGATAAAATACAATAAAAGCTCAAGTCTCCCAGGGGCGACTTCTTTTTGGGCGAAGATATGCATTGAGTCTTCGTTCCTCATTAAGCTGACTGGTGAGCTCTAGTACTTTCTTCCTTTCTGCATTGAACTGAGCTTCGAAAGTATCTCTCTCCTCTCTCAACTGGATCCAGGATCTTTTCAATGCCTCAACATCGGTAGGCATATCTGGGTAAGAGATGATCTGGGAAGTACCTCCCTCGACCTCTGATTCGACAATCAATGGTCCGACTGCAAGATATGGCATGACGAGTTCACGAGCCCGGGCGCGTACCCATCTAAGATAAGGCTCCATAGGAATAGAATTTCTCTGTCCTAAATTGCTTCTTTTCACCATGCCCCAAGCTCGTACAAACTTTTGGCGGAGACCTTGAGAGTCATTGTCATAATCAAACACTATACCTTGAATAATCATTTCATGCGGACCATCT